>NC_133788.1:5703078-5708659 GCF_003597395.2 Chelonoidis abingdonii | reverse complement strand
AAACAATATCAGCCTATTGTCTTTCTACCTTTGTACTCACAACTTGGAAATAGAAGATTAGAAAGCCTGGAGATAGAGCGATCCCCTCAGAGACTAGAGAGCAACAGAACGAGACAAAGAACACACACCCAAAACTTTCCCCCCTTGAGATGTGAAAAATCTGGTTTCCTGATTGGTCCTCTGGTCAGGTGTTTGGTTCCCTTTGTTAACCCTTTACAGGTAAAAGAAACATTAACCCTTAGCTATCTGTTTATGACAGCAGTGCCTTGTCTGCTGGAGCACACCGCTTGCAGGCAGGGCCGTCTGCGACAGAGATGGCAATTTCCTGCACTGTCCCTGGAAAACTCTCTTGGGACTGGAGTCCATTGTATCAAGAATTCAAAGCATATGTATCGCTTTGGGATTGCATGTAATGCCTCCAGGGGCAGAGGAGACCCCTGTGAGCCCAGGGGAGTGTTCTGCACTCCCAGGGAGCATTTGAAACAATGGGCCAGACAAAAATGAACTTTGGGGGGGACAGTTAAGTGGGTTGCCCAGGGAATCTCTAGGGACGTGATGAATGCCAACATACCTCCCCTCCTCTGGTTATGCAAAGCCCCACCCTGAGGAGAGAGCTTGTGTCTGTGGTTCACTCTTGCATGAGCGAAAGGCCCCAGCTGTATACAGGAAAGGCCACCTATGCACGTGTTCTCAGCAGAAGCTGCCACGACCTTGTAACCACGGAGAACCCCCTGAGTGCGGCGTGAAGGACTAATCGCCCCTTGCTGGAGCTGGGGGTGATCTCTGGTAAGCATATTAGCACACATGTAGGTTTGTAATGCTGTCACCTGAAGAACAGGGTGTTTGCTTAGAAAGGGCTGCGTGGTACCTGATCACTGTGGGCAATTCTCCAAGCCTAGCCTCTGGAGGGGAAGCAAAGCACAGACATTGGCCTTTTAGACAGTCTGGCTTGCTGGGGTTATCACAGCACAGGTAGGGGACTGTGTATCCTGGGGAAACCTGTCAGGTGGGCGTGAGATGTGAGTCCCTGTCCAAGAAAGGGGTTGGCTGGGGCCCAAAGCCTGAAAGTGGGTGTCCTTGCTGATCCATGGAGCAGGAATACAGGTCCCGTAGCCTGTGTCACAGGCTACCTCATTGATCCCAGTCCGATCTACCTTGTTCTATCCATCTAGGCTGAGTAGAGAGACTGAGTCCCAGCATTCTACTTGTGGGGGCCAGAAGCTGCTATGCTTTTCGAAGAGGGATTCAGCCCAAAGCCACATCAGTGACAGCGAATCTCTCCCCCCCCGCCCCCCCGAGCCAGATGGAGCAAGGTGTGTGGTCCTCAGACCAACTGGCTCCAGCGGATTGATTCACCTTCCTTCTCCTCGATGTCTATGAGCTTGGTGATGAACTCCTTCATCTGGGAAATGCTCTGCTGGATAGTGGGCTGTAGAGGGGCCATCCAGCCTTCCTTGGCCCGACTGGCCGCAGCGTCCATGTTCCCCACGGTCTGGATAGCCTGGCACCAAACGAGAGGGAAGGATCACAGCACGCCACCCGAGCTGCCCACAGCTGTGCACTCCGGGCAAAGCCAGGGCAGTTACGCTCTGCCTGACATCAGGCCAGGAATAGAACCCAGGAATCCTGATTCTGAGTCCCCCACTGAAGAGAAATGGGCACCTGAACAAAGGCAGACTCTGGTTCGCACTGGCTGCGTAACTGGCTGACACAGCCCACTGCTGCCTGGGGTCCCCCCTGAATGTTCTGGCCTTGCTCAGAGAGCTGCAGGAAGGCCAGCTGACCCCACTGCTGCCTCCTATCCAACGGAAGCATGGCACACTGGGTCAGCAGGCAGTGAGGGCTGCTGGGCATCCTGCGGCAGGTGGGCTGCTTTTGGGGGGGATACTGTCTGTGCTCCCATGCCAGCCCCTGCCTTGGCTGATTGGAAATGCTGCATTGGGAAGTGCTGGCAGGGTCCCTTATGGACACAGACGCCTCCTCCCCTCTCCCTCTGCCAATGGAGCGCAGCGTAGGGCAACACGGGACTTACCTTGGCTAGGAGCAGCAGGGTCCGACTGGTGCGGGAGTCCGCATGCTTCTCCCGCAGGTGGAAGAGCTTGGGGGACATGATGGCAGGAGAGAAGAAGCGGAGGCAAAGGAAGCTGGTGACGGCAACGAACTTCACGTTCTGCAGGAGGAGAGTGGCCAGGGAGGAGTGGGGTGTCGGCAGGGAGACAGAAGGAAATCGCTCATTAAACACCAATAGCGGCAACTTAGGCTTCCCAAGGAGATGATATGGGTCTGTCAGGTGACCTCTGTGTAAGCACAATCAGAAATCCGGTCCCCTGAGCCTCCTTGGGTCAGCAGTGTCACGAAGTGCTTTAGCAATTATACAGTGTATTCTCCCGCCACTGTAATGCAGCCACCTCTGGGGGGAAACGAACATGCCAGCTGTTTGACAAGGCAGCCAACAGTGGGGAAGAATCCTGCATTCAACCTAAACTGCAAAAGGGAATTCAAGGAGACATGCACCATGCTGGAAATGGAGACAGTCAGAAAATGCAGTTTTTTCTTGCAGAAAATTCAGATGAAAAATCGGGGAGGAGGAGGAGGAGGAGGAAGAGGGGGGAGAAGAAAAATGATTTTTATCTTAATTTTCTCTGGAGAATTTTGATATTTCAGTGAAAATCAGAAAACTGGTACATTTCAATTTGCTGCCATGGTACCTCATGGGCGCTGTAGTTCAGTGCCTTATGCTCTCCTATATCGGTCCAGCTTCCTGGTTGCACCACAGGATTCTCTGGCCTTGGGGCATGTAGAAACCACACTACAATTCCCATGAGGTACCCAGGCAGGCAAATCCCAATCAAAATATTTCAATTTACATTGTTTTGCCAAAAAGTTTGAGATTCTCTACGGCGCTTCCTGCAAAAAAGTTTATTTATCCGAAAACCCCATTTTCCATCCCAGAATTTAATTTCTGACTAACCCTGCAGGCCACCATTGCTTAATTAATGGCCCAGAGGGAAGAGCGCCCCCTGCTGAACCACAGCGCTGCTCCTTGCAGCTCCCACCTCAGCAGGCCCTGCACTGGGACCTGCCTTGGTCCAGGCTCAAACAAGGCTGCGATTTCCAGCCATGGCTGTCCCCTTCCGGTCACTGCTGTGTATGAGCAGTAGGCTCAGGGCAACTGCTGCCTGGCGGGTCAAGCTGTTCTGCAGCCTCATAGTCAATGCCTGTTGGAAGCCAGCCACAACACGGGATAGCCAGGTACCCCCAGAGAGTCACGGTCTGGCAGTGAAAGTCACTGTCTCTGTGCTGGGCTGGTGACGGCTTGGCAACCAACCTTGTGTTTGTTCTCCGGGAAGTGCTCCTCGACCCGCTTGAAGAGCTGCCTGAAGGTGGCGCGGATGGTGGCGGGACACGTCCTCACCGACTTAGCGATAGTGATGAGCAAGTCGGTCAGGTAGGACTGCAGGTGCTGGGTGCTCTGCTGGATCACCTCGCTCTCTGTCTGGATCCGATGGAGCCCAGAGCACCTGCCAGGCAAGACGCATGGACACAGTCAGGAACGTACACTGGGGGAGATCGTGTGCGTAAGCATGAGTGGTCTCTGCAGCCACGCAGCTGGGGTGCAGGGCTGCCAATCCACATGCTTCAGGACATGCTGGCCTCCCGCTGGGATCAGGAAGAATTGCTACCCTTCCCCACTGGGATGAGGGCTGCACCATTTGGTGCTCAAGTCTAGCACAGCCTGACGTGGAACATAGGACACACTGAACTAGCTGGACCATCGCCGGGCAAGTTAGCTCCCTTCTTCCTAAGTCATCAGCCGATCCCTCAGCATCTGTCTGGCTCTGTTTAGGGACAGGCCTAAGACACCGAGTCAGGAGTGAGAGCCAGAGGTTTGGGCTCCTCTCTAACCCTATGATTCCAGAGCAGGCGCAGATATTTGCAGCCAGCGAGTTACAGGCTTTAAGAGAACGCTGTTTGGAGGAGAACATTAGGCAGGTTTGTGATCCACACAGAGTCTAGGGCTTGATCCTCAACTGGTGTCAGTCAGTGTAGATCCATTGACATCAATGAAGCGATTCCACATGACACCAGCTGAGGACCTGGCCCCTTAGGATTCGTCTACACAGCAAACCCCCCACCCCCCGGTCAGCTGACTTGGCCTCGCACTGAACAATAGCTGTGTCGATGTCCAGGCTCAGATGGGAGCCCTGGCTCTGAAACTCAGCAAGTGGGGGGTCTCAGTGCCCAGGCTCCAGCCTGGGCCCTAACGTCTACGCTGCTCTTTTAGCCCCACAGCGCAAGCCCCATGAGCCCGAGTCAGCTGCCCGGGCTCAGAGTCACTGCTGTGGGGTTTGGTTTGCTGTGTAGACGTACTCAGAGACCCTGGCTCTTAAAGATCGTGGGCCTGATCTCACTTGCATCAGGTATTCCTGGGAGTTACAACCGGGGGAGAGGGGCATCCGGCCTCAGGCATCCCCTATGCTCAGGGAGCACCGTCGGTGCCAGCAGCAGCGTGGTCTCAGGGTAGGGTGGCTGGCGCCAGGGCAGTCCGGGGTAGCGGTCTACATGTCAGCTCCACATTCCTCGGTGTCGGAGCCAGAACATGGCTCTTGGTTTCTTCCACTCTCGTCCCCTGCCCAGGGGACTGCCTGACGCCCTGCACTGCCTCTTACCCGACCTCTTTAATCTCCACCTTGCTGGGATCCAACTCGATGTACTTCTTCTCGTCAAAGACTCGATTCACTGTTGGCCCCAGGACGCTGTGCAAATACTGCATCCCTGTCACCTGAGGAGAGGCGGCCAGTGAGGCAGGCAGAGGAGCGTGCAGCTTACACACACACACACACTGACTCTCCCCCCTCAGCATTTACAGGCATAGTCCTGCGTCCAAAGGGCAAGCTGGATCTCTCCCCACTGCAGCCCTTTGGCCAATGAAAGTCTCAGAGGCCACCTCACTGAGCATGGGGGTCTAACGTTTACAGAAGGACTCCAGCTACAGGGATCCAGGCCCAGTCTCCTCACCATTCACTGATCTCAGAGCTGGGTGTTTATCTTGGCCCATTACAGAGCTAAGGGTGGGCTACAGAGTAAAGATTTGGATCCAAAATTCCCACAGTCACAGGGTTTCAGCTCAGACCCAGCTCTGCTCCCAACTCGTGGAGCAGCTTTCAAGGCAGACTAGGGCCTGAAACTGGAGGGAGCCAGACTCAGTTATCTAGGTCAGCTCCCGCCCTGGCGTCCGTGGATACTGCAAGACCGATAACACACTCCAGCACCTTCAGAAAGGATTCCATCGACTTCGAGGCCAGGGAGTTGCTCCGGAATAACGTGTTTGGCTCATCTGAAAATGAGAGCATCACCCGTGAGAGACCCGAGGAGCCAGAGCCCGCGGCTTTGGTCACCGGGAGCAGAATTTCCCTGGCACGTCTAGCATGCTTAGGGCACATCTTGCAGGCCAGTCCGAATGTGCTTGGATAAAATAAGAAAAATCCAAAGGTTCACTTTGGAGCTCAAGTCAAACCCAAACTGACCCTTTGGGGGTCTTGGAAATATTCAGGTCCCTCCCCCCCCCCCCCCCCCCCCC
>NC_133788.1:5637760-5703054 GCF_003597395.2 Chelonoidis abingdonii | reverse complement strand
CCCCCCCCCCCCCCCCCCCAATTATTTTATCATCATTCCTGTTGTAGTTTCTAAGCATTCCCATCATGGCAGGGTCTCCTGGCACTTCCAGCCCAGCCGTGCCGGCCTAATGGGAACGGAGGCGACTCTCAGCAGTTCTGACACCTAGTTCCCACTAACGTTCAGCCTCAAGCACGGAGCTGAACCAACCCTCCAGGCCTTTGGCCATCGGCCCCACTCGGATACTTGGGCCCACGTCTCCCAACGCAATGTTACTCCACACGTGGTACTGAAGCCCTCGTGACTGCTTCCTTTGGAGTAGCTCCATCCTGGCCAGCAGACGTTAGCCCTGGTCACTAGGAGAAGAGAGCTCTTCCTGAAGCCTGGCTCCAGCTCAGAACACCCCCAAAGTGGGGGGGTTAGCCAGTTCCAGGGGGAGGGGGGTTGGCCTGTTTGAGAATTCAGTGCCATTAGCAGACTCCAGAGCCATCCAGTCCCTTGTCTGTGACCTCTCTGCATCATCAGCTGTTTGGAGGTTGACACAAAACTCACATAGGCTGGGGCAGCTGACCCTGATTCATCCCAAACCTACAGGGACATTGGGGGTTTGTCCCAAACACAGTGACGTTTGATTCATGCTTTCAGACTTGGGGGATGGTGGGGAGAGAAGGGGTGGGAAAGGCAAAGACAGCTGATGAAAAACTCTGAGCACCACCCCCTGCTTCTGAGAGGAAGGACCGTGGGGTGGTTAGAGCAGCAGCCCAAGGTATGGCTTCCTGCATTACCTGGGGCAAGTCACTCAGTCCCTATGTGCCCCAGGTCCCCCTTGGTACAAGAGGGATCGTAGTCTTGCCCCACCGCCCAGAGCTGTTGTGAGGATGAATTCATTAAGGATGGGGAGGTGCGGAGATCCTCCAGTGACAGCGGCCATAGACGCCCCTTGGACAGATTCTCCTTTCTCGCCAGCGCAGTTAAACTCATTCAGAGCTGGGGCTTCAGCAGCCACTTGCATCAAACAACAACTTTACCTTCCTTATGAACAAGGTCCCATTTTCTTACTTGCTAGTCGATGGCGCTCTTTGTATGCACAACTAACCTACGCAGAGCCGGTAAACAAACTGGCCTAGAGAGACCCTTGTAACAGCAGTGGCACTGCACCAGATTCACATCAGAGAATGAGAGGAGAACCGGGCTCACAGCTGCAGGACACGCACCTTGCTTTGGGGGAAGCTCGTCTATCCCGCATACACGCGGCAGGCTGCCGCTTACCTAGAATCACTTGCGGTGTTTAATGGAATCCCCAGGTGTGCAAGGGGACAGATAAGTGACAGGAGAAACATGGTTTGTGAATTCCTGCTAGTTTTACATCCCTGTAACTACACCTACCTCGCCCCTTTCATCAGTAGATCTCAAAGCACTTTCCAAAGAAGGTCAATAGCATTATCCCACTTTACGGGGGTGGGGGGGGAAACTGAGGCACAGAGAGGCAGTGACTTGTCCAAGGCCAGCTAGCAGAGCCAGGAATAGAACCCAGGTCTGCTGAATCCCAGTCCAGTGCTCTACACACTAGGGTCCCAGACCATTTGACTCTAGCCAGGCAGGGCCGGCTTTATGCTGATTTGCCCAATTTCCCAGAATTAGGCCCCGCACAAGCGCCTAAGAGGCCCCTGTGCTGGCACCTTTTTAATTTTTACTCACTCAGCGGCGCTCCGTGCGGGGGTGGTCTTTGGTGGCGGGTCCTTGAGTGCCACCGAAGACCTGGAGCGCTGCCGGGTGAGTACGAATCAGGCCTCATACTTGCTAAAGCCGGTCCCGTAGCCGGGTCACTTGCTGCTAGTGTAATAACAGGCTCCTCCCCATATCCTCGTGCCTCACCCGTTTTATCCAGCTCCAGCTTGAAGAGGAGATCCAGGAACTCTTTGGCCAAGCCTTGGCCTAGGAAGAGCTTGACGAGGTTGATGGCCACTTCCTGCCTGCACTCTGCCGTCGTGGTTTCGTCAATCAAGGTGATTAAACGAAGCTTCCCATCCTGCTGGGAAGAGAAGCAGGGGCCGCAGTGAGTGGACGAGGCAGCCAGGATAAGGCCTTCCCCCTCGGCAGCGCACACTGGGTTCTGGGGAGTTTTCTTGGCTGCTGGCAGCTCCGGAGGCTGAAGTTTTGTCTACAGAGTGGGTACAGCCTGGGCATTGGCAGAGCTGGGGTAACCAACCCCACTTGGCCTGACAGCAGCGGTAAAAGCCCAAGCCTCTGCCACATGAGCTACAGGAGTAAGTCCCTCAGCTGCCAGCTGTAGTAGACCGCTGTCCTCTTATGCGGGCCAGCCACTGGACCGAGACAAAGACCACACTCGCTTCGTGTGGCATATACTTGCTTCCCCCATGCGGCCGCACCAGAACGCCCTACAGACTGTAGGCTGCTTGGGGTGGGGGCCATCTCTGTTGTGCGTTTGTACAGCACGTATCACAACGGGGTCCTGGGCCGGGACCACGGCTCCTAGGTGCTATCGCAATGCAAACAGATTGTTAATCAACCCAGCGAGACTATGTCTGGGACGTCCGTCACGGCATGAGAGGAACTGGTATGGCCCTGAACAGATGTCGAATGGTAAGTGGCTGATGGCCTGAAATGAGCTGATCAGCAGCAGGGAATGATATTTTGGTCACTACTGACCCCGAAGTGAAAGGCTCCGTAGCTCATTGCCAGGCCCAGGAGCCACCTGCGGCCTGCAGGGACTGAGGGATGGCTGACCGAGAGCTCTTCCGGTGACAGATTAGTTGAGTTCCGAAGGGCGTTTAACTGGTTTAATTCTTTTGATAGCTTAATGTACCTAGCACACGGGCTCCTACAAAATTTGCCCATGTACATGTGTGAGTGTGCGCAGTAACCACTGGAACAGCTTCCCGAGGGATGTGCTGGATTCTCCCTCACTTGGGATAGTTACATCCTGGCTGGACAGCTCTCTAAACTCAACGCTCTAGTTTACCCTCTGGTTATGGGGCTTCATGCGGTAATCGCTGGGTCCAGTCTCTGAAGAACAGACCAGATGATCAGAGTGGCCTTAGAAATCTGTGACTCTGAATTCCTGTTTTGAACGGGGGTGATGCCAGGAAATATTAGCCACGTGCCCAGCGTGGGATGGTGTGGTGCAGCCAGCTCACCTTGGGCCCTGCTTTTACTTCTTGGCACAGCAACTGGACCAGAGGCTGGTAGTAACTGCCGGGCAGCACCGTCTCATCTCGAAGCCTCACCTGCAGCTGCAGGGAGCCCAGGTTGCCTCTGAAATGGACAGAGCACAGAACCAAAGAGTGGAGAGAAGCCAAAAGCTGGGAATGGGCGACAGGGGAGGGATCACTTGCTGATTACCGGTTCTGTTCATTCCCTCTGGGGCACCTGGCATCGGCCACTGTCAGAAGACAGGACACTGGGCTGGATGGACCTTTGGTCTGACCCAGGCTGGCCACTCGTGTTCCTATGAGATACCACGTGTGCCAGGACCCATGAGGACACCCACCCGATCGTGGTGCGCAGAAACACCATGGACGAGCGTCCCTTCAGAAGGGCTGGCACAGAAATACAGATGCAGCGGGGAAAGCGCTCCCCACTGCGTCGCCTGCCCTGCTGAAAGCAAGCCCCAGGAACGGTGGGGTCAGCACTGCCTAGGAGGGAGAGTGCCCCCTGCTGAATCCCCTGGCGTTTTCTCTGCATTTTATGGCACGAAAATGTAAGTGGATAATGACAGACTTACTCATCCACTCTGGGCTTGGATTTATCTGGCCTCAGCCTGAACCATCCTTCCTCTTGCTGAACGGTTTGTGATCCCTGGATATTAAACACCACCTAGGAAGGAACGCAGGAGGAGAAAGCTGGCAAGGAAAACTGACCAGGTTACCACAGGGCACTTTGGCTATCGAATCACTTCTGGAATAGTTCTGACGAGTGTCACCGGCTACTTCTCTCGCCGTTAGCTTGTTCTCATGGCCAATTGTACATATTACACCACCACCTAGGAGGCAGTAACCAAGATCGGGGCCCCCCCATGGCGCTAGGCGCTGTCCGTGCACGTAACAAGAGACAGTCTGTCCGCCCCTCTGCCCCAAGGCACTTACAGTGTAACAGACAAGAAAAAAAAAACAGGGTGGGAGAAAGGATTTCACAGATGGGGAAATGGAGACCCAGAAAGATCGGGTGACTTGCCCGAAGTCCCACGTGAAGGCTGTGGCAAAGGTGGGAACTGACACCCGGTGCAGTCCCTTAATCCTGCACGCCCCCTTCCTCCGCTAGGCCATCCTCAGGATGCCGACGGCTAGCCTAGAGATGGCCCAGACCCAGACGCTTCTATCTGAAGCCCCAGCCTGCCCCAGAACTTCACTGGTTTGGATAAAATAATAATGAAAACACTTCCGCTCTCTACCTGACTTCACCGAGGGACTGGCAGCACTTTACAAAGGACGGGAGAATTATTTCATCCTAACTTAGGTGTTTCTACAGAAGCATCTAATTCTCGCTCTGAGATTTCACAGTGATGGGAAGTACCTGAGCCCCTCCCCATCTGTAACGCGTTTATCCTGCGTGGCAGGGCAGTGCTGCCATCCCCTGGTACAGATGAGGCACAGAGAGGCTACAGGACTTGCTCAAGGTCACACGGGAAAGCTGTGGCAGAGCTGGGAATTGACTCGGTCTCCTGAGTCTCAGACTAGTGCCTTGACCACTGGGACGTCCTGCCTCCATTTCAAAGATGGGGGAAACTGAGGCACAGGGCAGCAACATGGCTTACCAAGGCTACAGAGGGAGTCAGCGGTAGTGCTGGAACCAGACCTCGAGGTTTCTGACTCAGCCCCCGATCTGATCCATGAAGGTTATTAAATATTAATCCTAATGACTGTATAAGAACCTGGCCAATGGAGGTGGCTCTGATCAGCTGGTGGTTGCCCCTCACCTTCCCCAGGAAGTCGTTCCTGCTGACGAGATCCCAGTCCCACACCTCAATGCAGAGCTTCTCTGTGGCCGACTTGTCCAGGTCAAACTCAAAGGTCTCGTTCCAGCGGGGGTAGCAGGATTTCTTGACCACCTTTGGGCAAGGCAAAGCAGTACAGCTTTAAATCACCCTCCAGAGCGGGATCCGTAATCCTCCACTAAGCAGTTCAGGAAAGGGAACAGCGTCTCACCGAGCCACCAAGCAGATTAAAGGGAAAAAGAATGGGGTTTTTAAAAAGAGAGCGTTCTTCCCTGTGTCACTAACAGCCCTTAGATTATCAACGTGGGAAGAATTTAAAAGCCTAGTGCCCGATTCTTGACCCGATTCACTGCAGCTCTGCACCTTGCATGGTCGTCTGCATCAGTGCAAAGCACCTCAGGCTCATTTTGCACAGGGTGAGTGATCACACAAGGCACAGGGCGGGGAGTACCAGGCCGTGGATTTGCAGAGATGGCCACAATCGCCAGCGCTAGATCTACAACACCTCAGAGCAGAGGAGAGGGGAGAGCCCAGGGGGTTGGAGCAGCCTGTTCCAAAAAGAGGTGGGGGTGTGCAAAATTCAAATACAGATGTCTAATAAGTCTGGGCTTTTGGGGCCTGTCTCCATCGATCTGTCCCCTGGCTGTTCTTAGTTCCCCTTTTTGCCCTTTGGACACCAGAATTACGATCAATTTCACCTCTGTCTTTTCTCTTCCTAATCAGTTTCACTGCTGAGGCCCAGATTCCTAGTGACACTAAAGGCCTTGTCAATGGTTCTGACAATCTAAAGGGGCACTGAAGTGCATATAAATTTACATTTGAGACCACCAGAAGGCCTCTTTTCCCTGCTAGAGAGTGGTATAGTGGAGCCTTAGCATCACTGAGAATTCAGGCCTTTGATCCTCATGCACTACAGCAGTTTTAGATCTCAAACACAAATGTTAACCCCCGCTCTCCTCAGCCCCCCTTCTTGCCCTAACACAGTGTTACCAACCCTTGTGATTTCATAGTATCAGAGGGGTAGCTGTGTTAGTCTGGATCTGTAAAAGCAGCAAAGAGTCCTGTGGCACATTATAGACTAACAGACGTTTTGGAGCATGAGCTTTCGTGGGTGAATACCCACTTTGTCAGATGCATGTAGTGGAAATTTCCAGGGGCAGGTATATATATGCAGGCAAGCTAGAGATAATGAGGTTAGTTCAATCAGGGAGGATGAGGCCCTGTTCTAGCAGTCGAGGTGTGAAAACCAAGGGAGGAGAAACTGGTTTTGTAGTTGAAATTTCCACTACATGCATCTGACGAAGTGGGTAGTCACCCACGAAAGCTCATGCTCCAAAACGTCTGTTAGTCTATAAGGTGCCACAGGACTCTTTGCTGCTTTTGTGATTTCATAGTGAGTCTTGCCATAGGACACGGTTCACTGAAAGCCCCAGTTCCTGGAGTCATGCGATTATGGGGGGGGGGGGGGGGGGAATCGCAACTTTCATTTTATAAGTTTCTAGCTCTCAAGGGCGAAAACGTGACCCAAAGGTTCAAGACGCCAACGACAAATAAAAAGAATTCAATTTTTTTTTTTTTTTTTTTTTTTTTTTTTTTTTTTTTTTTTTTAAAGACAACCTCATGATTTTTGAGAGGACGTTTGTAGTTGTCAGTACTGATGTCTTTCTTCGTTTGTAACTGTGCAATCATTTCGATTCCTATTAGCTCTGGGAAAACTCTCTTAAAAAAAATCACCCTAACTATACAAAAGGGAACTAAACTACCTATGTTTCCATCCCCAGGGTCAGCAGCTCTCTCAGTCTGCTGACTTCTTCCCACAGGAAAAGAGTTAGCCGCTCTAGATCGTTCCTATGCATGGTTTGCCATCCAGGAACACAGGACTTGCAGAGACCTCCGGGGTCATTGAGTCTAGTATGCTGCTATTGCGGGCAAGAATCCCATTCCTAAATTTATCAAGCTCCACCTTAAAACCAGGTAGGTTTCTTGCCCCTACTACTCCTGTTGCGTTCCAGAGCCTCGCTCCTCTCATGGTTAGGAACCTTCTAATTTCCAGCCTCCGTTTTTTCAGGGTTAGTTTAATTGCTATTGGTTCTTGTGCCAAGATTGTCATTAGGCTTCAGCTGCTCTTCCCCCTCCCTAGCATTTACCCTCCTGCCGTATGTCGAGAGAGCAATCGGCTCCCTTCCCCAGATGCACGTAAATACTTCCCCGTGACCGGACAGTACCAGTCAGCTTGTCCCTGCTCTGCTAGGCAGGAGGGGCGGACCTGGACTGAGAGTCTATGCCCACATCTGGAGCTAATTTACACTCCTGTATTAGTCACTGCAAAGAGGCCTAGGGCGGATACAGATAGCACCAAGCTGCGAGGCTGGCAGCGACAGGAGTCAAACAGGGCACTAGAAATGGGGCCACACAAACATTTTGATTGGGGTGCCAAGCCCACCTCCCAAAGCCTGGGGTCGCTCAGACCACAGGAGTCTGGGTCAGGCCCATCCCGAGAGGAAATCCTGAGGCAGTTCATCTTCTATCTGAACTAACGTCACCGACATGGCTCACAGCGCTCCACCTGAGCTGCTTTCCTCCTGGAGTCCTGAACACGAGGGCCAAATTCCAGCCTGACGTATACCTCCCCTGAGCCATCCCGTTAGTGCCAACAGAACATCTGCAGAAAACGAGGGTCCTAGCACTCTGGTCCCAGTGATGCTCACATGTAACTCACTGATCCATCCAAGAGTTACCTCCTTCCCGATGCTGCGTCCGTGAAGGGAACATGACCCATGCTGCTGATTCCATCCCTGGTTCCCCCCTTGGGGAAGGGAAAGGCAGAAGGGAGTTTCTAGCATGGGCTGCATTCCTCCCTTCCACCTTGCCCCCACAATGGAATCAAACACCCCGACCTGCTCTCTCGACTCACCGAGCTCTCCTGGGTCTTGCTGTTGTAGCGAACTCTGACGAAGGGATCAGAAGCACCGTTCCGGTCTTTCCGAGCCAAATCTCTGCCGAGAGAGGAGGAAGCAGAAGGGCCTTGGCACAAAAGAGCCTCTGACTCGAGCTGGCAACATTTTTCAACTGACAGACGTCAGTGCAAAATACAGATTAAGGTCAACCGAAACATTTCGCCACTTGGTGTCGGCCCAGAACCAAACTCATTTCAGACAGGGTTCGCTGGGACGTTTTCAAAGTGACTTTTTATTTAGAAATGTTCTTCAGTTTTATTGAAACCAATGTAAAAAAACATTTTTTAAAAAGCTCAAAATCTAAACGAAATGTTTCGTTTTTGTTGGAAATTAAAAAAAATTGTTGTGGGTCAACCAGAAAAAACAAAACAAAAACAAAAACAAAACAAACAAGTTTGGGGTTTTTTTGGAACTGCCACTGAACTAAATAATAAAAATATATCAGTTCTTTGCACTCCTCTGGGTCTGTTTTAGGGGAGCCTGCAAGATCCTCACTCTACCTACCAAAAGCACATGGGCCAGTTCATGGTGCGCACCATAAATGAATCTGCTACTTAACCAAAGCAGCTTTCAAATGCGCAGTCCGTCCTCCATTACTCCTGGCTGTTGCTTGTGTACAGGGACAGAGGAAGGAAGCAGAACAAGCTGCGTGTCCATAACTGGTGTGAATGTTGATGGGAAGGTAGGGGAGTCATGGATGGAGAGAGGGATCTGCCATGTGCCCCAGTAAGGGCTAGGATATAAGGGCAATAACTTGATTCCCCATGGGGGAAACCAGCTGCTTCCACAGAGCTCCTGTACATGTCACACTGGTCTGTGGCGTGAGCAGGAAATGCTGTCCCAGTATCCCTTGGTGGGGTAGGGCCATTGACAGGGGCAGGTTTGGCAGCACTGGGTGATCCAGACTGGCCACCGAAAGCTGCCAGGGGCGTGGTATCCCATCTGTTTCTTGGTAAGCAAGGGCTAAGTGCAGCTCAGTGTCCCCCGCTCTTTGTATGAGCGCTTGGGGGAAAGCCAACAACAGTGGTGCTTGGGGGAAGACGGGAGAGAACTCCTTTGGGAAGGTCAGGCTGGGTTCCCCCGGGCATGGGAATTGCTAGACTGGTCCAATAGCTCATCTCTGGAAGTGGTCAGTATCAGCAACTTCAGAGGAGTCATCTTTCTAAGACCCATCAGTCAGAGGCTAGCTGGAAGAATGAGAGTTTACATTCCTTCCCACCTTTGCCTTTTCTTCTTTTTCCATCAAACAGACGGGCCTGATCTACCTTCTCTCTAGCATTCATTATTTCAGTGCGTCGCCTCTCTCAGGTAAGCCGTCCTCTCTTTCACTCTCCTTTTTCAGACCTCTAATCATTCCTGTCTCCTCTGAGCCCTCTCTACTCCTGCTCTGTCCTTTTCAATATAGCGTGACTGGGGTGGATATATTATTTCAGATAAGGACACACTACCAATTTATATATTATCATCATGCTATTTTCAGGAATGTGCTTAACTCCACGCCCGAGGCAGCGTTCTCACTCTTTTGTTCCTTACGGTAACTGATCTCTGGCTAGAGACGCCCTCCCTAGAGGCAAACCCTTTGCTGACTGCGTCTGTGCTTTGTCTCTGTGGACTCAGCCTAGCTGCTTACACTGATGTGTTAGAAGGCAGCATGAAATTGATCAGATTCCAGCAGAATTGTCTGATGAAAAATTTCTACTAATATGCCTTCTGGCCTTATAACCTATAGAGACACATGCCTACCCCAAAAGTGCCCTCATCTCCCCCACCCCACACACACCCCAGTCATTTCTTACCAAGTTAAAATGCAAGCACCACTCCAACTAAGGCTCTCTGTAGCAAGACAAGTTATTGCCACATGTGGCATCCCCCACATCTTTTCAGAGCCATTCAATCAAACCCTTCTTTGAAAACACAGCCAACCCGGTTTTTTACCCTCTCTCTGCGGCACTTTTTAGCAAGACAATTCCCGCCTGCTTTAAACTAGCCCAAGAGATTATTTCCACTGACGTAGGTTTTCCATGGCAAAGTTCACGTTGCAGGGTGCTGACAAATTGGGAATAAAATGCTTAGGGCCTTCCATAGGCCAAGAGCAACAGTGTATTTTTAGTCTGGATGGCTTAAAATAAAAGGAACAACGGGCCAAGAAAGAACAAAAGCGAAGTCTCAATGGCAGAGCATACCGTGTGTGTGTGTGTGTGGCCACCATGACACCCCCTTCATATTCATTTCATTACAGCCGAGTCCGCTCTGCCTCCCACACTCCAAGTTGTTCCCTGAGATCTAAACACGTCCATGGTTGCGTCAAAGCACTTCTGATCACCTACATGAGCCTTTGTTAACAAGGCAGAGCTCAGCCGATCCCACCGTTCAGAATTTAAATGGCAGAGATCCCTGTGTGATGTTGCATTTAACCGGGGTTGACGTGTGCAGGGCTCCAGGGCATTTTATGAAGGATTATTATTCACCTTAGAGAACTGGTAGGTGCAAAGAGACTAGTGGGGAAGATGCATTTCCATGCAGTCTCTCTGACTCATACGGGCTGGATCCTCAGCTAGCGCAAGTCACACTCGGCAGAGCTCCCCAGAAGGAGCGGAGTGACGCCAGGGACAGAAGCTAAAAATAGCCAGACACCCAAACCAGAATCCTCCTCTTTAATTAGGGAATTAAAGAGACTAACGTTTCAAGTGCCCCCTTTCCAGAATCCACAGGGCGGGTCGGAGCCATGCAATAGGTGCCATCTGCATGCAGGGTGAGTCACCGACTGCTAGCCGGGAAAAGCCACCCTCTGCTGCTGGGCTTACGTGTGCAAAGCGTCAAAGCCACACGCAGGGCCGGCCAGCGAGGCGCTTCCCAGAGCGAGTCACGAAAGGGGTGCGTTTGTTTCATGGGGAGTCACAGAATTCGCACTCGGCACTTCCCCCAGCAGCAGGGAGATGGGGAGGTGCAGGGGGGTTAGCTGACACGGAAAATAATAAAGCCCAATAAAGCAATCACAGGGCAACCAACAGACTCTTTGATGATGCAGTTCAGTGATTGGAGAGGCCAACAGAGCAACGACAGGGGCTGCCTTCTCTCCTCCTGCCCCACCAAAGAGGGACCAGACCCACACCCAGGGGCTGCAGTCGATATCAGGGCCTCTAGTTGCTACCACGGTAAGAATATTAATTCCTTATTGTTCGTTAATAGAGAAATAATACCCACCACTACGGAACACTGCTGAGTACCTGGGTAGGTGCACTCCAGGAATTTGCACTTGGTGATGGAGTATATGAATCCCTGCATACCGAACCGATACCCCAGGCGCACCGTGCCACCGGGGTTATGTGTCACAGAGGATATGCTGCCTCTCAGATGAAAGGGGCCCTGAGCACTCGTGCTTATTAGGAGCCCCTGGGAAGAGAAACCCCAGAATCCTGACTCGATTCCTCCCTAAATTCCCCCTGCAATGTCACTTGGACAACAGCAGCCTGCAAAGGATCCCTGCTCACAGGCAGTCTGGCTCAGAGCAGGACAGAAGACAGCTAGTATTAGAGATAATCACTCCATGCAGCCAGACGGACACCAGAAGGAAATTATGTCCGAATCTCTCCCGTAGGCGCCCTGCTGTACCTTCCCCATGGAGCCCTTGGAACAAGCCTCCTAGCCATTAGACTGACTGCGATTAGAGACTGGCTGGTCATCGCTCTCATGCAGGGTACTCCCCACAGAGCCAGTGGAAAGGTCAAGAGAGTGAGAGAGGGAGGGGGAATCGTGCGGAGCTGTGAGTCACAAGGAAGGGAACTCCACGCAGCTGTCTGGCTTGGGAAAGCGGATTCCCTGCAGCTCCCCAGGGGTTTCTCCTCCCCCCTGTGCCTGGCTGACAGCACAGGCTGGGCCGCTTGGCTGCTCTGAGGGGGTGGACTAGAGTGGCCTCAAGGGCGCTCTGGCTGAACAGAGCGCTGGCTTCCCATCTGCACAGCCTTTGTGGGTCACAGAGCCCCGACTCGCTAATGCCTGGGCAGGCTGGTACCCTGGAACAAACACCAGCAGCAGCCGACACAGTCTCACCCATGCTGCAGCAGCAAGGCCCCCTCGCCAGCCTGGCACTGTCCGCAGGCCCCGAGCTTCACAGCCACACGGCTCTGCAATGGCAGACCCAGGGCCAGACAGGAAGCTGTCTCCAGGAGCGGAACCCAGGCCCCAGGGGAGGAAATGGTTACCCACAGACTGAACTGAGGAAGGAGAGGCCCGTCCTTGGGGGTCCTCACCTGGAGCCAGCGGGATGGATTTGGCCTTGCATTTTCGAGTCACCAAAAAGGTCTTGCACTCATCAGCCCATTACCCTGCCCCTGAGTGTCATCGCTGTGGAGTTAACCTGGGCTCTTTACCCAGGTGCTGCCCTCAGTCCCCCACCCATCCCTACACTAAACCCCCTCACAATTCCCTGGGAAAGCATCACAGAGCAGCTCAGCTCACTGCAGCGCTCAGAGCCATGGGACATGCCCCCAGGAATCCTAGAGACTCACCCCGGGGAGCACAGCCCCAGCGAGCACCCAGTAACTGGGGCTGGGCTGACCCGGGGCCCATCGCCTGGGCTAACTCTGCAATGAAGACGTCTCCTTTGTTCTGCATGGCACGAATCCTCCTCTCCCCAAGGCAGACGGGGCATCCCACGCCTCTGCCTGTCTGGGGGGACAGAGATTTCCCAACAGCCCCAGAGGATTGTACCCAGCTTGAGCACATGCAGCAGAGGGAGAATGGCAGGTGTCAGAGAAGGAAAATCCCCGGGCAGACATCCTGTCCATTCCCACTCTGCCAGGGCAGGCTCTTCCCTGGAAGACATCCCACCAGCGCTTTGGCCAGCCAGACTCCAGGATGTCTGAACCTACAGGGCTCCCATCACTTCTCTGGGGACCCTCTTCCACAGCCTAACGTCCAAGGGCAGGAAGCTTTGCCTGGTGTTCATCCCCTCCATCCTTTGGAGCTCCCTGAATAGTTCCTTTCTGTGCTGCCATGCACTCCTCCAAGCAGCGCCAGGCACCCCGGCCCCACCTAGTTGTTTTCTAGCCAAGGTAACCTTTAGGGCAAAACCAAGACAGTGGTTGCCCACTGGTGGCCCCCGCCTGCACCAAACTCTCACAAAGCCTGTCCCATTTGGAGCAGCAGGGGATCTTGAGACTCATTTAACAGGGGCCACGATGGAGGGAGCTCAGCTGGGTTTGCAGCCGGAGCTGCAGGGAAGATTAATGCCTCAGAGGCGGGCAGGAGAAATGCATTTTCAGTCTAGCACCTGCTATTCTGCCAGCTGCATCAGGGATTCCGATGTGCATTGTGTGCGCTGTGCACACAAGAACAGCCAGGATGGAGCAGACACAGGGTCCATCTTGCCCAGTGTCATGTCCCCAACTGGGGCCCGTAGCAGCCATTGCAGAGGCAGCGACAAGAGACCTGGAATGGAACAATCTGGCCCCAGGGGAAGTTTTCTCCCAGCCCCAGGCACTTACTGGTTGATCTATGGCTTGAAGCAGGAGGAGTTTTATCCTTTTTAATGCAACTTTCTCAATATCCAGATAAACATCTGATCCTTTCCCAAATCCTGTTAAGCAATTGGCCTCAGTGACATCCTGTGGTCATTAGTTCCACAGGCTAATTATACCCCGTGTAATAACAACACCTAGCTCCTATATAGCACTGTCATCAGCAGAGCTCAAAGGACTTTACAAAGGAGGTTGGTATACTTAGCTCCATTTTACAGATGGGGAAACGGAGGCATAGGGAGGGGAAGTGACTTGCTCAAGTTCACCCAGCAGGTCAGTGGCAAAGGTGGGAACAGAACTCAGGTCTCCTGAATCCCAGGCCAGTGTTCCAACCACTAGATCACACTGCCTTCCCTGTCCCTTTGTTCTTGTTTTATGGGCAAGGGTAAAAAGAAGAACCCCACTAACCTGGTATACACCACTTATTACCACACGCACCTCTGCGACAACCCCCGCCCCTACACACATACCCTTAAAGCCTTACTGGTACATTGCACTGACCTGGGGTTTAAAACAAACAAACAAACAAACACACACACACACACACACTCTCCTCCTTTCCAGGCCCCTGATCAGTTTCATTGCTTTTCTCTGGACTCTTCCTGGAGAGCAAAGGGGTGTTAGCAGCTTCTTCCCTGCAGGCTGGTCTCTGCTTTACTCCACCACCTTACCTGGCTTCAAATACGCTGCAGCGCAGCTTCCTCGCCGCATCGCTGCCCAGGATCTCGATCTGGAGGTGGATTTCCCCCTGCACCTCCTCATCGGGATCGATTTCGGTCAGGTTCAGCCATCCATTGTAGCCTAGACACAGAAAGAACAGCCGGTAGAGAAAGCTGCACATGCCCCCCTGCCACAGGTTTGTCTGGCCAGGCCCGTTTTCCACACAGGAAAGCAGGCGCAGGGAGCATAGGCAACTTACTGACGATCAATCAATGAAGCAGCGCCAGGGCCTGCAACAGAACCCAGACGCTCTGACATGCAGTTCGACTCTCTAACCACTAGGATGCACTCCTCAGGTCTCCAGCAAAACTGCCTGGATATTAATAACATCTCGCTCTTATGAGGGGTTTTCCCTCAGGAGATCTCAAAGCACTTCACAAGTTTTAATGCATTTCTCCTCCCAACAGCCCTGGGAGGCAGGGCCTGACTGTCATCCCCAGGGTACAGCTGGGGAACTGTAGAGAGGCATAGAGAGGCTAAGTGACTTGCCCAGAGTCACTCAAGAAGTCCGTGGCAGAGGAGGGACTTGACCATGAATGTCACAAGGCCTCACTAGACTAGTGCCCCAATCACTGACCCATCACAGTGCTGCACAGTCAGCTCACACTATCTCCCCCCACCCCCCAAGAGACTCGCTGACAGGGAATTTAGTGCTAGCAAAAGGCACCAGGCTTAGAGCCCAGAGTCGTCTCTCTACAGAGCTCTTCCCCCCCACCCCAGCAAGCCTCACACTGAACCCGGAGGAAGAGGAGATCTGGATCTCCAGGCCCACTCAGACCCCAGTTATCCCCACCACCGACACAGGCGCCCGTTACTGCGAGCAGCGGCTGGCGGTATGTGCCAGGCAGGCCCTGTCCCATAAGAACCAGGCCAGCAGCTCAGTTTGCAGGCGAGGCTGCCAAGCAGCCAAAGGGTAATAGTGTTCGGTCACTGCTGGCCTCGTAAACCAGCGGCCTGGCGGGGAAAAGGCGCTATATCGCGTTACAACCACCTGAGCCACCCAATGCCTCTCACTCCTAGGGGCAGCAGAGTGGGGTCCCTCTACCTGGATCTGTAGCCTCTCTGGTGTCTAAAAGAGCCAGATAGTCCCCAAGTCCTCACAAATCTGGATACAGCCTCCCATAGGGCAGCTCCCTTCCCTTCTGCAGCCTCCTCTGGCCTGGCCCCAGCTGCCCAGACAGACACACGCAGGAGGGAGGCAAGTGCAGAGTTCCCTCTCCCCGCCTCCTCTACCCATGCAGCATTCAATGCCCTTATCTAGCAGCTGGCTCAGCTGGGCAACAGTAAGCAGAGGACGCGAGCTGCCTACTCAAGGATGAGGGGACTCTGGCAGCCAGAGACCTGCATGACTCACCCCTGATAGAGGTGGGAGATTGAGTTCTGATAAGCCCCCCTCCGCCCCAGTGTTGGGTACCCCGAGGGCCTACGAATCCTTTTTTCCAGGAGGAAATACTCTACTCCCTCTTGGCGTGCACCCCTTTGATCCAGCCACTACCTCCAACACGGGCAGAATCATCAGGAGCACAGGATGGCTCCAGTTTGCATGGAGGGCTGGCAGATCACCTGTGAGCTCGTAACTTGCAGCTAGGCAGTACTCAGAATGGGGGGCGCTCTCTGCACAGACGGAGCAGGTAGAGGCATGGGAGCCTGCTGGAATGAGCAGCTACACTCCTGCAAACTAGCCCTTAGCGTATCCTCTCTGAGTCCCTGCAAAGGCTGCTATTGCTACAGCACTTCGGGGGATAGAGATCACACTCACCGACAAAGCACAATGCGAGACGGTGCATTGGGACCCAGGCTGAACTGATCTGGGGCAGCATCTTGCAGACAGACACTTTGCATGCAGTGATAATTTGTCACTGAACACAGCCGCACGTGGCTTAGAGACTGCGCTAGAACACAGACTGCACTGATTTACAGGGGGACTGGAATGAGTGACAGCCTAAACCCCAAATCAAGTGTCATTGCATTTGCCACACCCGTTTCCCGAGGCATTGTACCCTGTGCAGTCCCGCTATTGGGGATGCAGTGGCATTATGCAGCGTTGACAGGTTGTTGGTTTAACTCCCACCTAGGGGTTGGGGCAGTAGAGGGGTCGTAGTGCTAGAGGGTTCAAATCTACCCTCAGATGCAACCAGGTAAGTCTGTCGCTTTTGACGGGGCTGCGCAAATGGCAGGGGAGAAGCTGCAAGAGAAATTCTGGCTGGCTCAAGACCGCGCTCGGCTTTGGGGTCAAGTCTTGCTCGTTTCCACTGGTGCAATCTCCCTGAAGCAGCTCTACAAGCTGCTTTCCATCGTCAGCTCACCCGGGAACAGGACTGTGCTGTTTCACGCCTGGCAGCATGCACAGCTGTACGTAGAAACCAAACCCGGTCAGACTCCGCTGGAGCGAGAATCTGCCTTACCCTTCGGATGCGCAGTCAGCAAGTCCCGAGTGACACAGACTTTCCCGATAACATCGTCGCGGCTGGGGAGACAAAACAAAAGCGCCTCGCAGTGCAGGGGCCGAGCCAATGTAAAACCTCAACACGCCAAACCCCTGCAAACATCTGGTTCAAATGCCCAGGTCGGAGCCTGAACCCATGGTTCTGATTCACGGATGGAGATAGCTTGCTTTCTGGTTCACACATGGACAAGATTTTGGCATAACCTACCCCAACCCACAGCCTCAATTACCTAAGCCTGTGAGGACGTCCCAATGGACTTCAGTAGGACAAACACATGTTTATGTACAGTCCTGAATTGGGGCTATACCCCTGCTTTGGTCTCAAACCCAAGCCCCATTCATCCAACCTACTTCCAAACAGCACTTTCCATCAGCAGGTCTCAAAGCTTTACAGAGCAGGTCAGTATCATTATCACTATTGCACAGATAGGGAAACTGAGGCACAGAGTGGGGCAGGGACTTGGTCAAGGTCAGCCAATTGCAGAGCTGGGAACAGAACCCAGGTCTCCCAAATCCCTGCGCTGTGCTCCACCCACTAGGCCAGGCTTCTTCCCCATACCAGCCTGCCCAGGATGCAGCCTCCTTGGCTCATTCATACGCAGCGCAATTTCCCCTTTGAAGAGCCCAATCCAGAGAGATGTGGAAACTCTGCAGCTCCCTGGGAACCCCTCTTAGCCTGTTGGGATCAGTTTCAGAGAGACGCTGCTGGGCAGCCAGCCAAGCTGGTCACCTGAGCAAGTGGCCTCCCCCTTCCTGTTTATGAAGACCTGCTTTTTGCTGCTTCCCGGCTCCTCGCGGGGGTGAAGTCAGGGCGGAGGGGGCAGTCCTTTTCCGGTTAGCTTGACTAAGCTTCCTGATCCATATTTGCTTGCGATGCTCGGTGTGCGGGGACTCCATCACTCCCCAACCCCCCCACGGCGCACGCATGTATGCACACACGCGCTCTCAGGCACCAGCACTGCACCACAGCAATGACTAGAGGCTGGCAAGATGGCATCAGTGCTGCTGCTGGAATGAGGAAACCGAGGCACTGAGTGGGGATGTGACTTGCCCAAGGTCACCCAGTGAGAACTGAGACCCAGCCCAGTGTTCTATCCATTGGAACACACTGCCTCCCTCAATCCTGCCAGAGGCGTCCAACAAGCTGCTTTAGAAAGGCTGCTAATCGAGAACGTGGCAGCCCGTCGAAATTATTCTTCCCCTGTGCTGTGGGCACAACGTGTGTGTTACTGTAGGGTCAGCGGGGAGTGTGATTGCTGCACAAGCTGGTTTGCTACTGTGTGGCAGCTGCCACTGCACACATTGTTGTGTTGCTGGCAGGTGTGAGGTGCAATTCTCATCTTGAATCCTTTGTTGTGAGAACTAAATTCCCATAAAAAAAAAAAGTTACACACACTTGGCAAATTCCACATGTGCGCGCACACAAAGGCGGGACCCATGAGCTGACAGTCCCTATCTGCACCCTCTAGGTCTGAATGGCTTCTCCTCCTCCATTCCCACTTGATTGTGTCCACTCATGCATCAAGCGGACAAGGGGTTTCCTCTTCCACATTATGCCCAAGACAGGGAAGGCCTTAAATTCCTACTGACCCTACTAGAAGTAAGGATGTTTTCATTCCTAGGCAGCTTTGGGGCCCGGTAGCTGAAAGCAAGGGATTCACACGAAGCCCCTCAATTTGCAGGACAGCCCTGATGCACATTCCCCCCACTGAGGTCACTGAAATGAGGATCTGGCCCCGAGGCGGCTGGTAGTTCTTAGTCCAGCCCAGAAATCACTGCAGTGGAAATGCCCTGACCATCTTCAACTGCAATGGACTAGGGAAGAGAAATGACTGATCTGTGTTTGACTTGGTGGGTTCCGCTGACCCCCTCTGAGAAGGACAGGTGGAAAAAGATCCAAATAAAATTGAAGCCAGGAGAGACCAAACCCTCAGCACCATCACTGTGGAAAAACAGTCGTTTTAGAACCTTCCACTGCTTAATTCACAAGCTGCCTTCAGTGCTGAATAGGCCAGCATGTGTCTGTGACTGCCATGGGGTATTCGACCAGTCTCCCTCAGCCCAGGAGACCCCTCCTCCTGCTGGAATCCTCGGCTCCATGGAGAAGGACTGCTCAAAGGAAACTCCCCCGCGTCCTTTGCAAACTCAGCTGGCGTGAGCAGCCGCAGCAGGGAAGTGCGTGGTGCCTACAGGAGGTGCAGGGTGGGCACCCTGCAGTGGTGCACACCCTGCAGTGGTGCCTGTGAGAGAGGCATGTAAAACAGGGCATTTCCACTGCAGGAATTTCTGGGCTGGACTAAGAACTGCCAGCCGCCTCGGGGCCAGATCCCCCAGCCACAGACACATGCTGGCCTATTCAGCACTGAGAGCAGCTTGTGAATTAAGCAGTGGAAGGTTCTGAAACGACTGTTTTTCCACAGTGTGGCTAAGGGACTGCGGATACCTGAGGGTGGGGGTGGGGTTCAATGGCCTGAGTCCCTGTGTGACCTTGGGCAAGTCACTTGATCTCTGTGCCTCAGTTTCCCATCTGTTAAAGAAGGGGTAACAGCACTTCCTGGGTGGTGTCTGTTTGGAGTGTAAGCTAGTTAGGGCAGGGGTGGTAAGTACAGGGTCTAGCTCAGTGGGGGTGCTCCTGGTGCTACTATCCTACAAACAAACAATACTAATGTCTAGAGAGATCTGCCATGGATACAGCCCAAGGCTGAAGTCTCATCCTGGGGAGAGTCAGGGCTAACTCCTCTGAAGCCAGCGGAGTGAGGAGAAGAGTTGGAGAGGCGTCTACACCATACCTGAGTGCATCTTCATCCATCACGTAAAAGGAGACGCTGTGGAAAGTGGGCGGCAGATGGACCTCATATTCCTCCCCCCAGAACGGGGATAGCGTCTTCCAGACCGTGGCCGTCCTGGAGGGAAGAGGGTCCCTTTAACCACAAGTCATTACCGGAAGCGTGGGTACCTGTCTCCCAAACAGTCATCCGCTCCTCATTGATATGTACCTCCTCTACACACCTACCCGAGGTCTTCTGCAGTAGACATCACAGTCGTTTCCAAGTGTTAGTATAGGGACAGTGAGACACCAGCTTCCCCATGCAACAAAGCCACACTTGAGGTGTTCTCCCAAGCTCTCCTGACCATTCATGGTCTGTCTATGCTACAGTGGCAGCCCAGGGTTAGGAGAACTTGAGTTAGCAGACCCTGAGTTCGTTAACCTGGGGTTTGAGCGTCTACACTCAGTTGTAACCGCAGGTTAGGAACTGTGGAGCCCTGGGTCCCAACCTGGGGCTCCAGTGAGGACACTGCCTTATGTGGGCCTGAGCCCACCACCCATCTCCCTGACTTCCTAGCATTCTCCCAAAAACGTGGCCACTCTAGCCCTTTGTTCATGGTGCAGTGGGGGAAAACTTGACTGTCCAGAGGACAAAGAAAGTTGGCCCGTGGGATTGTGGGATACTTTTGACGAATTCCCAGAGTATGAGTCCAGAGGGGCTGCATCTACACTGCAAAACTCAGGGCTTGAAACTTGGGTCCTGGCTTGATTCAGGTTCAGCCCCTTCGCCCTCCAGGGGTCCTGGGTCTGAGCCCAAGGTTAGTGCGATGTGTGTGTGGACGGAAGGGAGGTTAGACTTGAGCCTGTGTTTGAACCCTGGGCTCACACTGCAGTGTAGACATAGCCTCAGGGACCCAGGGAACTTCTCCATAGTAGTGTGTCCTAGTCAGACTGCAGTTCCCCCTGAACTTTCATTTGGATACACTAAGGGCTCTCAACCTGGGGGTCAAAATCAGGTTTTAGCAGAGTATGCCGAGCAGCTCTCTCTTTATGGTTAGATGAGCTTAAAGGAGTGGGAGGATCCTGAAACTTCTCTCTATTGTAATCACAGCGTGGACATATCTGAGAACCATCAGATGACCACCTTCTGACTCACCTTCTGTCCTAAGCCACACTCCAAAGCTAACAGCTTTCGGTCACTACTAACCTGGGGCTGGGGATTCAGATCAGCAACCTTGTAGCAAAAGGATTTGTGTGTGAGTAGCAGCCTCCTGTCTACACCAGTTAAAAATAAATAAAGAGCTATTACATTTTAAAAGGCAAACACATACTAAAGTCCTAGTGCAGACAGGGTGAGCTGTAGCTCTAATATGGGTTAGCGGGTCCGGATCCCAGTGCAGAGCCAAGATAGCTGGTTGAACTTAACTCTAACATGTTTTAAACTTGTCCAGTCTACACTAGCATTCTATCACCGGTTAGCGATTATACTCAAAAAGCACACATTTCAGCCTTTAGCGCCGGGTCATCATGGATCGCTGGGAAACAAAACCATCAAGCTCACGCCAGCTCTGCTCCGAACACAGGAGAATAAAAAGCAATGTCTGCTAGAGAGGATATGAGACAAAACAGGAGATGGGAAATAGCTTTTCTGATAGCTCCTTCTTGTTTACAGAGCCAGCTTGGGAGGGAACAAGTTGAAAATCAAATCTAACAGCTTTGAAGAAAAAAAAAAAAAAAAAAGGGGGTGGGGGAGTTGACAGTTCTACCAGCTGTTCCAAAATCAACATGACATTAATCTCTAATCAGAAGGAGGAAAAATTCATAACCTCCCTAATGGTCATTTCGCATGGAAAGGAAACCTCTCTCTGATCACTGGCTCCTAACATCCTAAAGCTACAGCAAACTTTTTTTTATATATGGCAAATGTTGTAAACTGCGCCAAGCTGCACGGAGCTCGGGATTAGTCCCTCGCTGGCTTTTCAAGTTTTGGAATATACAAGATGATCACATGGAACACGCATTCTAGATGTGCAGAAGAAATCAGCGTTTGCTCCAGGGAGCATTTTGAAGGGAAAAAAAACAACAACAAAAAAAAGCCAACCCATGACCCCAGATCCTTAGAGATGTAAACAGGCCTAGCTTCATTGAAGTCAGCAGAGCCAAGCGGATTTACACCAACTGGGAATAGAGTCTGCACAGAGAGAGAGCACAAGACCATGTGAACGAGCATTAGAGTGCGCAAGCCGATGAGTCCGTTACCTGATGATAGCTTCATTGTCGATTTTCACGATGCAGTAAGGGTCACTGCTGCCCGTGCTGCAAAACAAATACAAAATGCCTATGTTAGCACAGACTTCACTGCCCAAGGAATTTCTAACCACAGTTACTACAACGGAAAGGCGGCACCCAACTTTCATTCTTCAGTCACAATGGCCTTTCCCTCCTATGCAAGTCACGGTCCACTCGTCTAAGGGTGCGGCTCTCCTGCAAAATAACACCAGGGCAGCACGTCTCAGAGCCCAGATCTACAGACTTGGACTCATGCTACGGCTTTAAAAAGATCAGTGTAGACATTCCCCCTCAGACTGGAGTTTGGGCTCTGAAACCTGGCGAGGTTAAGGGAGGGGAAGCGTCTCAGAGCCCATGCAGGAACCCCTGCATGCCCGTCTTCAGCACCAAAGCCTGAGCTTGTAGGCCTGAGCTCCGAGATTCATGGCTGGGTGGTTTATTTTCCAGCGTAGACGTATCCTTAGAGTGCTAGCAGCAGGCTTCCAGAGGCATGTTGTGTCAGGGGATGAAATGGTTTATTGGTTTTTGTGGAGTTTTTTAATCTCATGACTTTCTCGAGGCCTGACTCATGGTTTTTGAATGCTCACAGTCGGCAGTTCTGGGCCTCTAAGGAAGGGCTGATACAATCACACAGCAAGTATCAGCTCTTTTTTGGGACAGCGAGAGGTAAAATCTATTTACTGCCTTCCCTGCTATACCCACGCTTCCCGGCTTCAGAACAGCTCTTCTAGACCTGACCTTAGCAGGGGGATCTAGGTCCTACTGCGATGCAAATAATAAATAAACTAATCGGAGCAGCTCAGACAGGCTATTTCTCAGAGACCCAAATGGAACAGGCATGTCAGCGAGGCACGAGCCATTGGCACTCGAAGAGTCCTGTAAACCAATGGAAGTAAGTGGTGGATTCTCCATCTCTGACGTCTCCAAATCAAGACTGGTGCCATTCTGGAGGCTTTTGTCAAACACAAAGTACTAGGTGAAAAAAAACTGGCTTGTGTAGGTCAGACTACCCGGTTCAATGGGACATTCTGGCCTTAGAAATCTATGCAAGCACTGTCACCCGACAGGATCTGGACTGAACAGAAATCAGAATGGATCCAGGATGGGGGATGGTCAGGCACTAAGGAAATAAATCTCAGACCCTGGCTTCCTTGTAAACACAGAGGTGCCTGGCTGGGAATCTCTGTCCTTCTGGCTGCCAAGGAGTTTTCTTTTTTCCAAAACAGGGGAGGAAAACCCCTGACTCTATCACCAGATCTGAGCACGTCCAACTTCCCCCATCAGGCGCTGGCACTTGAGTCAGAGAGTGATTTCGTGCTGCTGGAGATGCAGCTGTTTCCTGCAGTGGCAAGGTGACCAAAAGGAGAGAGAGAGCCAACTCCAGCCCAGTTGGACCCAGCCCAGCTCCCCCACGCCACCAGCCGGGTCCTTCCTCTCCTTCCCCCACTGGGCAAACTGCATGGGGAAGTTAAGATCTGTGATATTTCCTTGACTTTACCTTGAGCCAACATTGAACCCAGGTGTCCTGAGAACTAACTCCAAGAGGCCCAGCATCACCCCTCATCACCCCCAATGTTCTCAGTCTGGCATATGGGTCCCGTAGCACATTCAACTACTCTCCACCCATGTCCCACACATGTTCCTAACAGCCACAAAAACACCTGTAGCTCTCCGGGGATGGGCTTTAGGTGGCTTTCTGCACGTCCTGGAGGAGGGACATCCTTATGCCCTGAAGAAGGAAGTCCCAGTGGTCTCGGTTTGGGTTCCCAGCCAGGAAGACACACTGACCTGGTGCTGACCTGACAACCCAAAACTTCTGGAGTTAGGTGGTGCTGGCCTGAAAGCAACTTCTAGGTCAAGAAATAGACTAGATCGGGGTGGGCAACCTATGGCACGGGTGCCGAAGGTGGCACGTGAGCCGATTTTCAGTGGCACTCACACTGCCCGGGTCCTGGCCACCAGTCCAGGGGAACACTGCATTTTAAATTTTAAAATTTAAATGAAGCTTCTTAAACATTTTGAAAACCTTATTTACTTTACATACAACAACAACAGTTAAGTTATGTATTATAGACTTGTAGAAAGAGATCTTCTAAAAATGTTTCACTGGCATGTGAAGCCTTAAATCAGAGTCAATAAATGAAGACTCAGCACAGCACTTCTGAAAGGCTGCTGACCCTTAGACTAGATCCTTCTGGCACATGGACTCAAGGCCTTTAACGCACAGAACTCAAAAGGGAAAAAAGATCACCAACCAGCACAAGCAGCTGCCAGAAAACCAGCCAGAATTCCCACTCAACAGATCAGCACAGGGGGAAAGACAGCCCACCACAGTGGCTTCAAGGGTTGAGTTTTCAGGTAGGTCCTTACCCCAACTCTGCTGCAGATATCCAGTCAAAACAATTTGCTTAGGACTAAATGCTCTTCATTAGGAAAGGGACATGGCATGAACCTACCAGCCCACAAACAAAAGGCTGTCTAGCTCAGAGGAAGCGGAAGAGGAGAAAAGACCTTTCGTGCCTTGGCCACTGGCTCACAGATGCCCAGATCAGGACTGACTGAAAGCCACTCCCATTTGACAGCTGCATGGGCCCCTCTGATCAATGGAGCCGAGGATCTCCTCCAAGCTGTATTTGACCCATGGATGGTGGGATTTCATTGCACAAGCACGTCCAGAAGTTATTCTGCAAGACTGCTCTGGTGACCTACAGCTACGTGGGGAATCCCAGGCAGATTCTGCATCCAGCCTGCTCTGTGGCAAAGTCCTCAGATGGCCTTATGCAAACCCAGCCCAATGGGGTCTTTGGCGACAGGCTGCAGATCCATGGGCTAATGCTGGATTCCTCCCAGCTCTGGGTTAAGTAGAACTCAGTTCAGCCTTGGACTGAGCTTGGTGATCTCATGACAGCCTGTGCACCGTCCTCTGTTTCCCAGCACAACTCTGCCTCTGTCTGCCCTGGGACTGGAAAGGGCATTCGAGCTGCCAGGGGACTGGGTTCAAAACATGGCTCTTTAAAGAGGTGTGGACACTGACTCCATCTTCTCAAAGGGCATCCCTGTGCTGCAAGCAGCAGCGCCTCCTTCTCACCCCCACCAGGCAGCTACAGCTCCCCCACACCACACCCTCTCCTGCAGGTTGCCTCTCCACCAACCAAGCAGGGAGGGGAGCAGATCTAGACAAGGTGGTAAAGAGGCTGGTGCCACCCCACTCCCACCATCACGGCCAAGGGGAGAGATTCCCATAAGGGTGTAGCACAGCCAAGGAGGGGAAGAGTTTGGGGGAGCCAGCATAGGTGCCCAGATACCATGGTGATGGTCACTGGACAGAAGAGGCACATGCTATGGGCCTGACCCAAAGCCCATTGAAGTCGATGAGCTTTGAATCAGGCCTATTACAGGGTCTTGGCAGGGAGAAATCAGGTGGAAAGAGCCACGTGTCCCGGTGTGCTGGACATAGTCGCCCAAAGGGAGGCTAGAGGTCAGAGTTAGGGTCCTGCTTTGAGGGGGAGGTGGGGTGAGGAGACCCCCCCCACACACACACACAGCTACGCAGCACCGGAATGGCTTGGGGCCTGGAGCCGGAAAAAAGCAGGGAAAGGCCAGTGGTAAATGTAGCCTCTTTGTCACATTTGCTGTTTCAATGAAACTTTCCAATCAAAGGAAGGAACGGGGGTGGGGGGGACCCAAACACGGCATTCTGCAGAACTGTCTTAATGATTTGCAGCCGGAGCAACAATTCCCCGGCCAGCGGAAAGGTTAATTCTGCCAAGGACCGTTAAGTGGCTGATTGATAGACTAAAAACAAACATTAGTTGCATGGCCGCAAACTGCAGGCAGGGCTCAGGCCTCTGCTCTTATGCTGGGTTCAGTTTTCTGCCCTCAGGCGCTGTCTGTCACAAACCTGCTCCCCAGAATAGCAAGAGCAGCCGCCTGGGGGAGAAGGAATGGGAGGGCCTGTAGTCAGAGCGCTACAAGAACCCACATCAGTTCAGCAAGACTGGTCTGGCAGCAGTCATGGTGGAAGCCTGAAGACAGACAGCTCGCAGGTTCTGGTGGCCATTTTCAGTACCGTACGAATCAGTGGGGCAGGGAGAGCCGTCGCTTGCACCTGCGCCACTGAGCTGGGCATGGTCCTAGAGCAGCGGTGGGTAGCCATGGGTTTAGTCTTACTGCCATTTCGTTTCCTCATCTGTTTAGCAGGTTTGGTGCTTCACACCCATCTCACAGCAGGGTGGGGCGGCTGAATGTAGCAGGGCACCATTTTCAACTCCTTGCCTGAAGTTGCAACAGCTACATTTGTACTGAGGCACCCATGGTTTGGGTACCTATGTGTCACTTTAGATAATGAAATGATTAAACTGTGGAACTCACTGCTACATGAAATCACTGAGGCCTAGACTGAAAGGGATTGAATATTAGCATGGATAAGTAAAAAAAAAAAAAATTCTGAAAGTATCTAACCATTAGACCACGATGAGACCTAATATGGGGATAGATTTCCCCACATCTGCTACTGTGGGCCTCTTTCTTACACTTTCGTCTGAAGCATCTGGTACTGGTTAATGTCAGAGACAGGTTACTGGACTGGATGGACCAGCCTGGCAATGCCCATGTTCTTTCCAAAGCTGGCCTCTCAGATAAAATAACTGACCTTATTTATTTTAAAGAACGCTTCTTTTTGTCCTGTTACCAGCACCATTTTCTCTGCTACCGCCTCACTTACATTCTCTGTTATTATTTGACAACACATTTTCCAACGCAATTTCATTTTACGGGGAGCTGATAATTTGAATCTGTGTTTTTCGCTGGAAGGAATTTCAGGTTGCTAAGAAAGTGTTTCTCTCAGCATTTCAATGAGCTACAACTGCATTCTGGACAGGTTTTAAAATGAAATCAGTGGATCAAATTCTGTTAAATATATGCCACTGCTAACAATAGTTTGTCTAAGGCAGGAAATGTTAAGTACATAGGGAATACATGTAGGGAATGTCAAATATGGACAAGCTAGTCTGTAAATTGTTTCTTTACATTCTCCAGGTTAGATATTAAGGACTAGCTCCTAGCTGGTACAAACCAGTGTAGCTTTATTGAGGCCAATGGGGCTGTATCAATTTACTTCATCTAAGCGTCCCCTGATTTAGGGACGGACACTTAGAATCATGATTCTAAGTGTCCGTCCCTAGATTGGGGTGGGCAAACTACGGCCTGGAGGCCGCATCAGGCCCTTCAGATGTTTTAATCCAGCCCTTGAGCTGCCCGTATCAAATCTTTTGTTTCAACAACCGTGAAACTAAATTAGTAAATATGATCATATTTATGATATCAAAGCCAAAACAAGTGTCCACATGAAACAAGAACATGGAAATCAACCCCTCCATTTCAATGCCACCCCATTTTGAAATTTTTTCCATTGAGAGTTGTGTCAAGATCAACATTCTCTCACTAATCATTCTGATTTCAACACAATGGCATTTTCCAACTCTTCCAATGTTTCTCGGCCAGTGCCAACAACAAATCAATCAGGCAGTCCTGGGAACCATTCGGCTCACTGCTCCAGAGAACAGAGGAGAGGAAGGATGGTTCAGCGGTTATGGTGCTAGCTGGAGACCTGAGTTCAACTCCCCGTGAAACCTTAGGCAAGTCATGGCCTTACGCTACGGTGCTTAGGGTGTGAAAAATTCCAACCTAACCCCCAGTGTAGGCGTGGCTAAATCTATGGAAAATTCTCCTCATGACCTAGGCTCTGTCTACACTGTGCCACAGCATGAACTACGGAGGTGTAAACTGCAGAGAGCACCAAAGAGGTGCACTCTAACTGCCCTGGGAGAACACTGCTTGCATCAACGGCAAGGTACCTACTTCACATTAACCCTTAGCTACCACTGCTTGGAGAGGCAGCTTCCTACAGCAACAGGAAAAACCCTTCCACTGGGGTAGGGGCCATATAAGCACCTCAGAAAGATCCTGGTTGAACAGGCACTTCATCTGAATGGAGGAAAGCAATCCAGAAACAGGTTGCTGCAGAACAAGGTAGCACCTGACCTAAGGTAGCAGGAGGGAGGCCATTTCTAGGCTTCCTCCCAGCAGGTTTTAACGTCCCATTGTTTATGGGAAGCCACAGATCCTTAGGGGAGGCTGACAGTTTTATAATGAAATGCCAAGGTTGAGTTGTGTGCATAGCTTGTGGTGCTGGAAACTTCCCGTTCTGGTGGTTTGTTAATCATTGCTGAAGCTAAATGACCCAGGACTTCTGGCTGAGGCTGGAAATCAAAGCACCACTAAAAAGGTGGTAGTGGCTCCTTTTGCCTTGATGGATTTTCCACCATTAACTCTTAGGATGCTGGTGTTTCCCTGACTGCCAGGAGGATGGCTGCTTAACAAGACAAAGGAGCAGTCCTAAAATAATAGCGTCATATTTTCTTTATATGGCCCCAAAGCCCCCTGACATACCAAGAAAACAGAATTAAAACCAGGTTAAAGGGAGCAGAAGCAGCAGCCACCACCTGCCAAGGGACATGAAACTGAAGCTCTGCCCTCTCTTTGCGATGGATGTAGAAGGCCTAAAGGGGGTTTCTAGGTGGTTTTTTACCTTGGCAATGTCAAATCTTGTCTTCCCTGTTTTAGCAAACATGGATAGGCCTTCCTGGACTGCAGTCATACCTTTGCTTGCAATGGAGGCTTGCTACAAAACTCATCATCCCAGGGTGCCCCCCCCGGCATCACGATGTTGCCACCTCAGTTGCCACAAGGAGCTTCGGCCTACTTTGGACATAGAGGCAACTTGACGTCCGGCCAAGCCAGTTTAAAGCATTCAACCCCTTCCGGGATTACACAGTACCTTAGTCTTCAAGCAACATCCGAACAAGAGGCTCCAGTCTCACAGGACTCTGCCTTCGGCCCCCTTCCGTACAGGTGGGCTCCCAGCAGCAAAGGCCTGCCCCAGTCTACCTATTGTGGGTCCTTCTGCTGGCTCCTTCACAGCTTTCTAGCGAGGTTCTGGCTGCATTTCCCTCCACATCTCCTCAGATTTGCACCCGCTATCTGTAGCCCCCACAAACTCGCAAAGCCTCCCTGTCATCTTCCTCCCAGCACTGGCCAAGAGAGCCATCCACAGGAACAGGAGGAGGAGGAGGAGGAGGAACCTGGATGGGGGGCTTGCTCTGTGACTGTGGATACTGCTTCTGGCTCGTCGTGTCACGTCTTCAGGCAGAGTCTGGTTGGGCAGGTGGTGTCCACTGGCTCCTCAGACTCCTTCGAGGAACTGTGGGGGCTGTATGGGGTTCCCCTTGACCCACACCCCCATCCTTCTTTTCTTGTGGTTTTTTGGGTCCCAACGCCATAACCGTTTGACAGCTGGGTGTTGTGGTTCTTCCCCATCGGCTCTTCAACCGATGGGGAGGAACCACAAAGCCCAGGTTGCAGCCTGCTGTCCCACTGACTTACAGCCAGAGTCCGGGCTCCAGTCAACTCAGCCATTGGGTCACGTCTACCCTCCCCTCAAGGGCCTCGGGCAGGTCAGAGTCCTCAGCCAGTGCCTAGCTTGCTCAGTTAGCTTCTTGTCTCCTTGCGGAGAAGCCTCAGTTCTGTCCTCCCCAGCTAGCTACCAACTGCTGGGCTCTCTGCTCTCCCTGGCTGCCCTCATTCCCCAGGGCTAACCACAAGAGACTCTCCCCCCTCCTCCCAATCAGCTTTTCTCTCAGCTGCTCTAGCCTGCATGCCCATGATGCCCCAGCAAATTTTGGCAGCCTTCCCCCAGAAACTCCTTCCCCACTTCTTCCTCCTCCTTTCAAGTCCCACACCTTGCACAAAGCTAGCGGGACAGGGCTAAGCGAACAGGACTGACTGGTCCAGGCATCCTGGCCTGTTGCAGTGTACCCCCGGGGACTCCCACATCTTCACTAGGACCACGTCTACACAAAGAAAAGGGGTTTTTTAATGCCTTCGCCAGTACTTATCAAATCCTAGTGTAGAGAGAGCAAGTTGTCGTGTTAGCAGGGTTTGCTTCAGCCTGTTCATCTATGTTAAAACTCAGCGTAGATAGGGCAAGTTGCAGATTTTATAACACATGTTAATTAACATGTAGCAAAAAGACACTGTTCCCCCTAGTGTGCGTACACATAGTCAGTGTCTTCTAGAAAGATGGAGGCAGGGAGACTTTTGATGTAGAAAAATCCATACAAAAAAATTAAGAAAAAAACCTGAAAGTTAAATAATCAAAAAGTAGTAAGTAAGAGCTCACACTGAGCTCCTTGCACAGGAAGGACAGACAGAAACTAATCCAACTTGGCAAATCATTAAAAATGTACTAGCCAAGACACAGAATCTGCTTGCCCACCTTCTCTATGAAGATACCCAAGTTTTACTTGCCTTTTTCCACTTTCTAGAACCACTATCTCCCATCAATTTTGCAAGCCTCGTCTGACAGACAGATATTTAAGCTGGGATAGAAACAAATAGTGACACGATCCACCCCTGTACACACAGGCTGAGCAGGGTGCAGGGCCTCACTCCACAGCACAGCTGCAGACTGACAAAAGCAGTCTAAAAACAAATCTAATCTCTGGGATTTCCAATGGAGCCTCAGGGAGTTGGGCACCTAACTCCTCTTTCGGAAAGCCCTGCCAAGGTGTCTCAAGTCACATGCAGAAGGACAGACAGACAGACTCTGGTGTCCGTGGAGGGCGAGATCATTTAAGAGTCAAGGGTCTTCAGACAGGAAGGGTAAGGGGCAGCATTGCCTAGTGGCAAGCACACATGGGTTCCTTTCTCAGTTCTGCTACTTGCTCCACAGCCTTGTGCAATACATTCCCAAACTGTGTGCCCCAGTTTCCCCATCTCTGTGAGAGTGGGGATATCTGCCTTCTCAGGAGATGGTGAGACTTAGTGCATTCATGTTTGTAAAGCACTCTGAAACCTTCAGGCGGAAGATGCAGTGAACTCCAAGGGCTACGACCGTAACCCAAGCTACTGGAAAACTCCAGCAGACAGAAACGGCCTTTGCTCAGATGAGACTCCAATATTGGTGTCTACATTTGTGCTAGCTAAGCACAAGGACGAAAGCTTTAGGCAAAACTGTACCTGAAGGCATCAGTATGACCCTGCCAGGACATCTGTCCATGGAAATAACCTATGACCCCTCCTGCAGAGGCCATCTCCTTGGGATTCAGAAGGGATATTCCTCCTCTCTAGCTCAGATGTACAAGCACAGTCTATAAAGGTGAAGTGACTCGCAGCCTGTATTCATGCCCCATCCTTGGCCAGGAACAAGGAGCAGGTACAGCAGAAAGGTAGAGTGGTGGAATATCATGGTCAACAAAACGGCTGCAGAAATTCTTCAGCTAACGCTCCACCTGAAACCTCCAGGGGGCCCCTCATCCCCTAGGAAAGAGCTGCTTGGAGTCTCCTAAGAATTAGCCCCATCCCTCTCTCCACACCCTGCTGCTCTGACCTCCTCCTTGCCAAGGGTTCCAAACCAAGGAACTGGTCAGAAGGGAAATACATACAGTGGCTCAACGTGGTCCCCATTCATCCTCAACGCAAACCCAACAAATCCATGCCCAGTCCAGTTCCACCAGCTGCAGAGGAGATACCCCAGGCACGATACAGCCTAGGAAAGCAGGAGAGGCTGCCAGCCAGGATTGCGATTCACTGGCAGAGCTGTGGAGGGTGTCAGGCGTGAGGCCTTGCAGCTCCACTTGCCCAGTCACCGGGCCGCCTGTGAGCACAGCTGAGCCTGAGATGACCACTCTGCCTGACTGGCCAAGGAAGCCAGCAAGCCTGCTGTTAAGCGCACCAGGTCTAACCGAGCTCTGGCTATTCTCCACACCTGCCTGCGGCTGTGACCTCTCCTGTGCTGGCCCTGCTCCTTGTTTGCTTCAGCCCTGATCCTGCCTTGTTCCCAGCCTTGCTCCTGCCCTGCTCAGTCCTGCTCACCTACTGGCCTCCTGACTCCTTCTCTAACCCCTGGCTTCGGTTCCTGAGTCCAGCTCTGATCCCTTGGCCCTGGTTATTGCATTCCTGACTCTGGCTCCTACTCCAACCATCAGGATTGATGGTCCACATCCCAGCTGATGACAGTGGGGAACCTGTACTGAACTGGAAGAGACAAGCTGCAGGTCACGACTGAGGTGCATTGTGGGGAGAGGCCCAGCATTAGATTAACAAAGGGTGCACTGCAGCTCAGGCTAGAACTGAACTGAGGTAGGGGACGCTCACAATCTGTCCGCGCTATTTCTGGTTGCTAGGAATCCCCCACTATCAAATGCCACTGAATCACCCACAATTAAACAATAAACAAATCGGCAGCTTGACTGCTTGGGAGAAGGACGCTTAACATTTCCCCAGGGGTGGGACGAATCATTTGCATGGATGCAGCATGTTATTACAAGCAGTCTAGAAACAGCTTCTTGAGAGGTGCCTTCCTGGTGAGCACCCAGATACTGCAAAAGGTAAGAAACCCAATCTCTTTAGGGGAGTCAGCTGGCGAGGGCTCCTGGCTGGCAAGGAGAGTCACTCTTCCCAGAACGGTCCACCCAGCACCAGGCCCTGGACCCAGCCCTTCTAGGAAAAAAAAACTTATTTCAGGTGCCAACCCAGGATGTACCAGAGCCAGAATGGAAAAACATGACTCAGGCACAGCCAGATCATTTAGGAGCATGCAAGGTCTGTCCTGGTTAAGCAGCAGCAAGTTGTAGACTCGCTCCACAAACGGGTTCTGCTGCCCAGCCTGCGTTTTGTCCAAATCCCTCTGTTAGGCCTGATCCAGAAAGACACCGAGAGCCAGCCACTCCAGCGATTGTGGATTTTTAACAGGGCCCATCGAAAGGACATTCAAGTGAGGCACCCAAAGATAGGGGCTGTGTTTGGAAACATGGACCTAAACTGAACTGATGCTGCACTGAAAACATGCCTGGTACACAGGACAGCATGCAGTGGGGTTTCCCTATAAACACATTACACATACAGAAACTCATTTCCTTCCTTGTCTTCCTAACATGTCATTAGATTATTGCAAGGGAGTGTCAAAAATCCAGTTCACTTGAGGCTGTTCATGGCTCTTTGCACAAAAAAACAAACAAAAACTATCTCCCTTAGCTCGGACCACAGTGGGGGAGAAAAATGAAAGGAGTCTGTTTCCCTCTGGCTTAGTCAGTTTCAAGTTCTCAGCCCAGGCAAGTCTGGGCTGCAAATGCTGCCAGGGGAGATTTGTGCTTGAAAATGACTTTTTCCATTGTTAAAATGGAGGTGAAAATTTGGGGCCAGGTTTAAGCATCTCTTGAAGAGAAGGTATTTGGGTTTGTTCAGATTCCTGCGGAAGCTGGATCCATGCACCGACTGGGTCTGATTCATATCTCACACCTGCTTCACACTGGGTAAATAGCTCACATCTACTGCAGTGTCAGAGGTGAATCAGACACACATATGGCACAGTTTCCATAAGTCATCCCTGCATTGTAGCCATCCTGAGTGCATACTGTAGGCCAAATTCTGCCCTTGGCTACCCTGGTGTGAATACACAACGATCCACTGATTCAAATGGCATTATCCTGGATTTACAACTGTGTCAACCAGAGCAGGATTTATCCCTACAGGGCCTGAATCACTTCGCGTTTACGCTGGTGCCAGTCTGCAGTAAACCCATTGAAGCTGATGGAGTTACACTCAGGGAAAGCTGGTAGAAGGGAGAGGAAAAAAAAGAAAAATCAGGCTTTAAGACTTTTACAACCTCAGAAGTGATTACAGGCTGGGCAGAACATCCCCAGGGTCACTGAAAGGCAAATCCAGGTGAAGTGGCACGTTCGGAGCTTCTTTCCCATCTATTTCCAAGGATACAGGACATCACTAGCTCAAACTCTCCACTGAGCAGTCCAGGGCCTTGAACCCTTGCGACTCAAGGCCCCATTAGTAGCCCCTCAAAGCACTTACTAACGCAGACAGAAGACAAACACAAAGAGGGCCAGCGAAGCCAACCCAGAGCTGGAGACAAGCCAAGGCTGCCTGGGGAGTGAATTTCATTCCAGGCATCGGAGAAGGCAAATCCATTAATATATTAACAAGTAGGCTGCCTAAAATGTCAGGGAGCCCCGTGGACTGAATTGACACCACAGGTGCAGCTGTGGCTATCAGCAACCTCACGGATCAGTCACCCCGGAGCTGCCGGTTTCTACTGACAGCTGGGGCTTTGGGTCGGTTTACAGATGTGGGGCCCGACCTTCAGCAGGCACAAGTCAGCACAGTCCCCAGGACTTGTCATTAGCAACTGTGCTGATTTAGGCCAGCTGAAGATATGGCCCATGGAGTGAAAGTCGGGAGCAAGGATCAGAGCCAAATCCTGCTGTAAATCCAGAGTAACTCAGCTGGAAAAAGTGGCGTTACTCCAGATTTACATCAGCAGAGCAGGTGCACTACTCACAGACATCTACAGGTCAGTCTTATCTTACGCAGGGGTTCCGTTCTGTGGTTAGCAAGTAGAGCGAAAACTGCGTACACTCAAAATTACATCCCCAATCCCTTTAAATCCCACCCGCAGCTCCGGTGGCCGGGCCGGGGCGGGCATTTAAAGGTCCCGGAGCTCCACAGTGGCTAGAGCCTCGAGCCCTTTAGTTCACCCCAGCGGCTACCAGCCACCTCTGCAGCTGGGAGCCCCCTGGGTGATTTAAAGGCCCTGGGACTCCCAGCCACAGCTGGTGCCCCAAGACCTTTAAATCTTGAGGCCCCGCCTCTTCTGCTTGAGGCCACGCCCCCAGGACTCCAGCCCTACAGCGTAAAGCTGAAATCGCACATGTTAAATACGCGTAAGTTGCGACAGACCTGTACAACTATAATGGGCCAGATCCTGGGCAGGTATAAAGCAGCATCGCTTAGTGACTCTACCATGGTTTACACCAGCTGAGGAGCTGGTGTATGGATTCAACGGATTTGATCAGAAGAGCAATTAAGAAAAATAACCCTGAACCCAGTAATGTCACCAAAAGTGTCGGGAACCGTGGTCCAATCCAAGGCGAAGAGTTGAGATCCTGTCCTTAGCTTTGGAGCCCAGGGCACCGGAGCCGCAAGGAAAAAGCGCTGCTGCAGAGCCACACTGGAGGCAGGCAGACTCGTACTAGTCTGGCCACCCATCCCATGACACATCTTATGCCTCCCTTCAAGTTAAAACGGGTTGGGCCAGATTCTGATCTCACCTGGGGGTAACGTCTCTTGACTTCAGCATGGTTCCCCATGGGTTAGCTCTTGCTTACACGCTTGTGTCTACCAAAGGTACTGACATAGCCTAGTGACGGGACTATCTGGGCACCTCAATCTTTGCACGCTTTATCCTCACAGCCCCCTGTGAGCCTGGGCAGGGCTGTTACCCACCTGTCACAGGTGCGCCACTAGGGCGCTGAGACAAATCCGTAGCAGAGCAGGGAATTTCACCCAGGTCTCCCACTTCCTAGGCTAGCGCCCTAACCACTGGACGATCCTTCCTCAGAATTAGGTCCAACTTTTTGAAGGGGATCCTCGAGAATCACCCCGTTATTCCTTGCCACCCAGTGCTAAGCATGCTGCACCAGCCCTACTGGTTGGGTGTATCTTCAGGCAGTGCCTGGGAGCTGCTGCGTCAGCTGGAGCAGGAATTGTTCCAGCGTGATGGAGGCGATTCCCTCTCCCTGCCAGAGAGGGTGAAGCACAGGGACACAGATCCACCCCATGGCAGCCCAACCAGTCACCTCTAGAGCACCTGGGTGAGCAGCAGCCACCACTCAAAAATGGAGTGTGGAACATGGATGAGAAAACTTGTTTCCCAAAACGACACAGGCTAGCAGCCCTCAGCAGATACTTCTGCTCCTCATGAGCCTTTTTGTGGCGACAGCACTTCCTCACTTGCCATTGCCGGCCGGGGAGGCCCCCTAGTGCGGTACTGGCCCACCAGACCCTCACGGCTGCAGCACGACTTCAAACCCTCACGCTCCAGCAGGCCCTTTAAGTGTACAGAGCCTGCACCACCTTCCCTGTGCAGCCTCACCACCAGCTTTAGGGGAGGAGGCTCTGCAGAGCACAAACCTGAGCAGCGTTTGCCTGGCCAAGTTAAAGACAGAAGAACAGTGGTCGGGTTTTTCATCCACAGAGCTCAAGGCACTTTAACATAGGCAGATAAAGATAATTAACCTCGTTTTACAGAGGGGAAGTGACTTGTGCAGGGTCACCCAAAAGGCCAAGACAGAGAACCCAGGTCTCTTGTTTCACCAGCAAATGCCCTACCCACTAGACCACACAGCCATGCTGGTGAAACAGGAGCTTGTCAAGTCCCTGTTCCCTGCACATGCAGTCTACGGGCAACGCATTCTTTAAAATGCTGTTTCACCCTCAGTTTTCTGTAATGTCCAATTCAACTCTCATTCACACTCAGGCAAATCAGGAGTGGCATTATTACACAGATGTAAACCTGGTTTCAGAATCAGGCCCATAAAACACTCAAAAGTCTGGTTTCTGTTCTTATTTATGTTTATTCTTTTTCCATGACGATTGTTGGGGGTGGAGGGAGGAGTTTGGCAGCCTTTCAGCCCCACCAACCCAAAGGCTGATTCCTTAACACTAACAGCCCCCGGAAATGGCTGTCCTAGCTGAGCTGAGCAATTCAGGATTTACACTGGGAACCTGGTTACAAATGCCTCCATATGGTGAGAAGCAAAATCTCATCTATTTCATTTACTAACCCTTTCCCCGTTCACTCATCAGCTGCTTCCTCTCCCCTTCCCCAGAAAAAAGCAACATGCAGCCACTTCTCCTCTTCCCCAAGAAAGGGCCACGCAGGATGGAAAAGAAGAATAAATCAGGAAGCAAATAAATAAGTCAATCAACCTCTTTTGGGTACAATATGATTTTTTTGGTTTCAGTCCAACGCCGGTAAAAGAGAAGCAACACGAAGAACAGACAGGTGCTGGGACACTGCTTTGTAACTACTGTCCAGAATCCAGAGTGGTACGTGTGTAGTGGGTGAGAATCCTAACAAACACACATGCATGGGAAAGGCACGTGGCATATATTGGGAAATAACCCCTCAAGCATGCCTACACCAGGAGAGGGTGCGTGTGTTGGGGGAAAACCCTCAAACATGGCTTGCTTGGGAAGGAAGCATGAGTGGGTGTGTTGGGGGACTAACTCTGCAAGGTGTGAGAGCCTGTGTTGAGGAAACTCACCCACGCTGGAGAGGTGTGTGAGGGTTAACCTGCAAGAACTACACTGAGAGTGAGGGGTGGGGAGAAGATCCCTCAAAACCTGCCTGCAATAGGGGTTGTCTCTGAATAGCAATAAGCTATGGACAGGCCTGCACGGGTGTGTGTGCGTGAGAGACATTCTTGCGGATAGCAGGGGGAGGGAAGGGATACTACTTTGACCATACTTGCTGTTTGGGGGCTGGGGGTTAACATGCCAGTCCTGTGGGGCTGGGAGATCCTTTTTCCCTTGCCCAACAACCATCTCTATCCTCCCTGTGTTTCATGGGCCACCTCTAACCTGCGAGCTAGAACCAACCCAATCCCCCACAGGCGCTGGAACTAGTGGGGGGCTGCCGCACCCTCTGGCTTGAAGTGGTTTCCATCCTATCCGGGGTTTACAGGTTGGCTCAGTGGCTCTCAGCAGCACCCCCACCCCCACACACAAATGGTGCCAGCCCCCCTGCAAATCACCCCCAGCTGCCTGTGCCCCACGAGGGGCAGCCCAAGCGAAGCCCCCCCACCTCTGCAGAGAGGCGCTTTAACTCACATGTCCTTAGCGGGCAAGTGTTTTCCTTCCACGACCCGTATGAACAGCGAGCTCCTCTTGGCCATGGCCGGAGCCGGTCTGAGCTGCAGCCGCCCAGAGCCCGGCTCGGCTGCAGGACGCTGGGGGCTGTGCTCAGCCGGGCAGCTCCCAGCTCCATTCCCCCATGTGTGGGGAGCTGCGTCACGGCCGGCTCGCTGGCCTATCAGAAGAGGGAGGGGCGTGGTCAGGCGGGCAGCTCCAGCGGTGATTGGCTGTTGGCGAGAGACCCGCTTGCTTGCTCTGTGGTCAAGGGACCTTTCGTGCTCCCACTCTGGGGGGTTGCTCTTCTCAAGCGAGGCGGCGGAGTGTGACACCCGACTATCGGAGCTGGGTAAAGCGCCTCTGAACTAAGAGCAACTCCCGTGATGTTAGTAGAATCGTCAGTGGGGCCCCTGCCCAGGTGTCGGTGAATCAGCCACAACTGCGGCTTCTCCACCTGATGCTTTTGCAAGGTCACAATCTGGCTCCCGCCCCCCAGGCAGCCTGCAATCTCAATCCTCCAGTTTCACAGCATCGACTTCAGTGGAGTTACTCCCCATTCACATGGGTGTACAGTGAAAGCAAGATGCAGCCCTAGGTGGAGAGTCCCCCTCTGGCACCTTCAAACATGGGGCAGAGACCTAAAGCAGCAGACACACCCACTGAATAATACAGGGGAGGTTGCTCAGACAGTGATTTATTAACTACATTCTTAAACAGGCAAGTACCCAACATTTCCAAGCCCTGCACTGAGTTAAATCCGGTGTGGCCTGCAAACTAGAATACAAATGAGTATGAAAACACAGGGAGAAGATGGGATAAATAGATGCAAGTGGGCTGAAAAGTTACTGAATGTGGAGAACCAGATGCTAACATGAGAGAAACATACAGAGATCCCATCCCATTGTTATCGGTACTGCAGCAGTAGCAACTAGAAGCCCAGTCATAGACCAGCACCCCATTGTGCAAGGTGCTGTACAAATACAGAGCAAAAAGATGATCCCTGGCTCATGGAATTTACAATCTAAGCCTGTAATTTACAAAAGGTTTGCGCATCGCCTGATGAATCCCAACGCTGACCACAGGAGAAAAGAAAAATACACCTAAGAAACTTTTAATACTGGCCAGCCAAGTTATCAATGCACCTCAACTCAAAGAAAAAAAAAATATCACTGGTTAAACAAGATTATATTAAGGCTAAGAGCCTAATACTCTTGTCACTTACAATGAAGGGACTCATGCACTGCTCCAGGGAATTCCAAGGAGTTACACTGGGGCAAGTCAGATCTGGATCTCCCTCAGTAAAAAGGGGAGTTGGGGTCTATATTTCAATAATCTGCCACAGTTGACATAGAGGGCCAGGTCCTCAGCTGGTTTAAAGCCTCTTTTACATCTGCTGACATTCCAGCCACTAATTAACTAGAATAGAAAGTGTCATTTCTATCTTCCCATCCACCTCCCAGAAAATAACCCTCCACCACAAGTCCCCTACTCATCCCCTCTGTCTCACACACAACTTAAGGGACCCTAAATAACTCTGGATACAATTGACCAGAAGCAAATGACCAAGATAAATATAAACACATCTTTCCATACATGGAAATCTGCCGCACCTTGTCTCAGAGCCCAGAACACCTGGTGTGGTATCCTTCCTTTCAGTGCACCCCCACAGCCAGCCCTAATTCTGAGTGCTTGGAACAAACACCACTGTGCTCCAGGAACAAACAGAAAAACTCTGTGTGCTTCTTGGTGCACTCATGGGCTCTGGGACTGCATCTCCTGTCACTCGCCCGTGCAAGTCAGCAGCAGCTGATATAAGAGAGAAAAGAATCAGGCATGCGATAAACCGGACACCTGAACCTGCAAACTTTACTTCCAGGAGTAATCCTTACCTAGCTGAGCAAAACATTTGGGCCAAACCCTGAGCCGTTCACACAATTCTCCAAGGAAAGTTTTGCCTGAGTAATGATTTAGCCCATTTATGTCAATGGACATACTAGTGCTGACATGGGTTACCCATGTGAATAAAGGCTGTGGAATTCGGAAGCCGGTTTTCTTCTTGACAAATCTCCTACCCTACCTGTGCTCTGTTAATCAGTAAATGGGATGTCTCTCATTTCGGAACCCTCTCCCCCACACTGGGCGTTACCTCAAAATCAAAGTACGGTCAGTGATTTACCTCAGAGACTGAATTACAGAACTAGTGCAAATGTCTGGGGAGTCTCTGTAACATGAAGTCTTTAAATCATGATTTGAGGATTCAGTACCTCAGACATAGGTTAGGGGTCTATTAGAGGAGTGGCTGGGTGAGGTTCTGTGGCCTGCAACGTGCAGGAGGTCAGACTAGATGATCATGATGCTCCCTTCTGACCTTAAAGTCTATGAGTACAGGCCAAATTCTGCTCTTAGCTACACTGTTGTAAACATGTATTTACTTCAAAGGAATCACTTCCTTTTCTTCGATGAAAATCTGGAGAACAAACTGTAGCCTAATGCTGTATAGGCTCAGGAAACAAATTCCTCATGTGGCTTAATTCATTGCTGGATCCTGTTTTATACTGAGTGACCAGATGTTCTAAGCATGTTACAGACATGGGCAACGTATGCTATAGATAGTTATTAGCCCATCAGCAGAAAGTTTTATCGATGGTAACAACCAATTAACCATTTATTAGATGATATATATATAATATATTAGATGGTTTTATAGATGGTATATATAACAACCAATTAACCATTTATTAAACCATCTAGCAATTTATTAATCCTTTATTTTAAAAAAGTGGGACACATCAAGGTTTATCAAACGCTTTCAAATTCGTGGACATTGTAGAAGAGCTGGGTATTAACACATAATGCCCCTGTGCTATTATTTTCTGTCTCATTTCAGGCCTTTTTCGTACATTGCGCCAGTCGGTGGAGCATCAGCTAACTGAAGGGCAGTGTGATCAGTGACCAGTGATCAGAACAGAGTACTGAGCATCAGGACTCTGCCATTCTATTCCTGGCTACTCAGCTGCAGGAACTTAGGTAACTCAATTTTTGTGTGTCTTGGGTTCCTCTTTGAAGAAAGGGAAAACTACCTTGAGATGTGTGGATGAGAGCAGCAACTGAAATGCAAAGTATTATCTCACTCACTCACTCACTCACTCACTCTCTTTCTCTCTCTCTCTCTCTCACACACTCACACACACAGAGAAAGCTCTATTCTATCTACCCACACTGTTGTCTCTCTCTCTTCCCATTGCTCCAGTTCCCTCCCATTGATCTTCATTCTTGGAACAAAGAAAAACAGGCAGGAATTCAGGAAATGAGTCCAATGTCACATACAGCCCGTAAAAATTCCACTGAAGTCAACCGAGTTCGGCTGCTGTAAATGGGTGTGGGAGCACAGGGGGTGGGTGAAGGGAGTTTGCTTTACCTTGCATCCTTCTGCAGATTGAGTCTCCTGCCTGCCGCAGTCCAGCCTGCCACACTCAATTTGCACAAATCCACACCAGTTCGTTACTTTAGCACTGTCACTGGGTTATACTGGATATGTAACTTACTCTGCTGTTTATGGCATGGCTGATGTTGGCCTTACAAGCTTTATTTTTAGTTTTTTAATTCAGAAATCTAAGTTGCCCAGATGTAACACACACAAGCTGGATCCAGGATTAGGACAGAGTTGATTTCGTCTCCAGACTAAGCCATATGGCATTTTATTAACAGATCAGCCTCTGCAAAGGAAGCCTGAGCTGGGATCCAGTTTCAGGAGACCAGAATAGATGCCTTTACCAGATGAATTTGTAGGGGCCCTAAATTCTGACTTCTGACCACTATAACTATGGACTTCAATGGAGTTCCTCGTGATTTACATCAGGGTGAGACAAACCCATGGCCCCTACTAATGCCTCCAAGAACCATCAGGTTTCTTTACTAAACCTGGGTCCCAGTTTAACAAGTGCTCCCAACTCTCAGCACAAGTCAATGGGACTATTCACATGCTTGACGTCAGGCATGTCATTAGGTGCCTTGCTTACCTGAGGGCCTAAGCTCTTCACTACAAATAAGCCCATAGCACTTGTCATGGACAGAGCAGGGGAAGCGCAGTCCTATGGTTAGATCATTACCCAAATATGTAGATGTGGGTTCAGTTCTCTGCTACCGCTTCCTGCATGACCCATGGCAAGTCACTCAGTATCTCTGTGGCCAGCCTGTGCAATGGGGATAATAGAGTTACCTTCATCACAGGGGAGTTCTGGGATTGAAGACATTGATGTGCTTTTATATCTGCCAAGGAAGCACTATATACCATTTTACCGCTAGAAAACTAAGGCACAGAGAGACATGACTGACCCAAGGTCACACAGCTGAGCTGGGACTAGAATGGTCTCCTGCTCCTTAGCTAGCTACCCAAGCCATCAGGCCATGCTGCTGCAACCCTTAGTTAGAAGTGGCACTTGTGAGCTTCCAAGGGCTTCTGTCCTGCAGCAGCGTGGTGGGGCAGGACCAGCTTCGCGACAGGGATAGCCCCTGCTTTGGGGAGAAAGAAAAGCAAGCACTTGCAAGCCATGACATCTGCAAGGTGGGAGGCAGGTCAGTGGGGAGCAGGGGCTCCTGGTTATCTCCCATCCTACCACTTGGGTAGGGACTGCTTATGCTGGGGCCAGTTCCCACACCGCCTCCCTTCATGCCAAGCCCTGTGGGACAGAGATGGGAGGGGGGAGAACGTGGAACGGTGACCACATCCCTCCACTGACCAAAGAGCCCCGCTGGAGGAGAGCACCAAAGCAGTGCATGCACAGGCCTGAAGTTAGGCATGTCCCTAAGTGCCTTGCCTGAATGAGGGCCTAGATCTAGTCTAGAGATAGCAAACCCTCTGCCCAGTGAGGGATTCCATTCCCTCCTCGCAGGGCCGGCTCCAGTAATGGCCAACTAATGCCCCTGCTCAGAGCTGTGGGGTAGGGGAAGAGACAGAGCAACCTAGCTTAGGCCAGGCTCAGTGCCAGGGCCGGCTCCAGGGTTTTTGCCGCCCCAAGCAGCAAAATAAAATAAAATAAAATAAAAATAAAAAGCCGCGGTTGCAATCTGCGGCAGCTCTACTGCTGCCGCTTCAGTCTTCGGCGGCAGTTCGGCGGCTAGTCCTTTGCTCCAAGAGGGAGTGAGGGACCCGCCGCCAAATTGCTGTCAAAGACCCGGACGTGTGGCCCCTTCCCCTTGGCCGCCCCAAGCACCTGCTTGCTGGGCTGGTGCCTGGAGCCGGCCCTGCTCAGCGCCTGCTGGAAAATAGTGCTCCGGAATCTCAGCTTTCAGTATAATACATCTCTAGCCTTTAGGGGCGGGAAGAAACCCTTGAAAAGGTTGGCCCTGAATGCAAGCAGTGCAGGGACGTCTGCCTGAGTCTGCAGAGCGCTTATGTGACGGCTACCAGCTTGGCAACACCAGCGACAGGGCTGGCTCCAGTATTTTTGCTGCCCCAAGTGGCGGGGGAAAAAAAAAAATAAGAGCCATCCGTGGCAGCACTACCGCTGCCACTTCATTCTTCCCTCTGACAGGGACCGAGGGGCCCACCACTGAATTGCCGCCAAAGAGCTGGAGGTGTCACTCCTTTCCGTTGGCCGCCCCAAGCCAACTTGCTTGCTGCGCTGGTGCGCTGGTGCTTGGAGCTGGCTCTGCCTGCAGAGCTAGTGGGTTTAAAGAGCCTCACGTCTTCTAGGGAGAAGGTACAGAGGACACACACCATATTGACCCATAGGATTACTCCTAGATCAATAGCTCTGAGAAGCATGAGCTGCACCCATTCATAGTGATGGGCCATTCACTCTGAAACCTAACAACATACTGAACGACCAAAACATCCAGCTGACAGGCATCTGGATACTGGATCTTGAAATACAGGGTTAGATTAGTGTTTGCTGAGGTCAATGGGACTTACTAGAGATGTGAATGGAACCAGCAACAGATCTTGAGTAAGGAAGCACCCATTCTGAAAGGGAAGGCTTGTTAGAGAGAGCAGCAGGAAGAGGAAAGAGGCTTAGAACCCAGGCCTTGACATCCAGAGGAGGCTGCAGAGATGAATGTTGCTATTTCAGGGCCGGGGTGTGGGGGGCGTGATGCTAGACAGAGCATCAGACACGTCAAAGCTCATATAAACCAAACGAAAAATGCCTCTGTCTAATGTTAAACTCCCACTTTATTAGCATAATCCTGTCCAAAGCTGACATTAACCAGGGCCACCATTAACCAGCTGATCGTTAGGAAAGGGATTTTATAGCAAGCCGGGAGGTGGTGAGAGAAATGTTCACCAAGTTCCACACCAGCAATGTTCTCCCCAGCACTCCCAGCTCCCTTCAACAAAGAAAGAGCAGCGGCTCCCTGGTCATGTAATCGTTAACCTAGCCCTGGTGCTCTGCAGCTGGAGGTCTCTGCCACTGGTTAAGCAATACGGACTGTAGGCCCAATTCTGAGCACCCTTGCACTGATGTCAATCGGGATTAGCTTCATGAAAGTGTAAGAGAGGAGAGTTGGGCCCACTGAGCCCAGAGGAGTTATCTTTGGTTTGCACCAGCACGAGCAAGGAGGTTCATGCCCGCTGACCAGTGGAGTTACTCTTGCAAATCAGGAGTAGAGAGGGAGAGGAGGTTTTAAGCCGCTGCTCTGGGTAAATGTCGTCATTTTTCATAGCACAAAAATCTCCCAGTGAAGCCAGGTTCCCGTGCCTGGTGTGGGACGCCAGCCAGTCCCTGCAGAGAGTGGCCAAGATCCAAAAGAGAGGGAAAAAAATAAAACAAACAGTCCGTGGTACATACAGAGGGGGAGCCTTCTTTGCAGTCTGATCCTCAGACACTCCCACTGCAGTTCCTGGGATCTCAAAGAATGCAGGATCAGGCCCCTGGCAAGCAATTAGACAGTCTGTTTGGAGCACACGCAACTGGCAGTGCTCAGGGGGGTGAGGTAGCCGTGCATTGCTTCCCATTCCCCCCACTGCAGCAGGGATGTCATTGCTGAAAGGATCAGCAGTGAAAGGGTTAAGGCAGTTCACACCTCTCCAAGCTAGCCTTTCAGGTTGTCTGGCCTCACTGCATTGGAAGAGTTGTCTTTTGAAGTCCTTGCAGGATGCCACAGAGGCAAAGGCTCCCTCTGCCTGAGCAGGGACTTGAACCCTGGACCCTCAAATTAAAAGGCTGATACTGAGTTAGCCAGGCTTACCCTGTCACTTGGTTGCTGTGGAGCAGCAAAGCCTTCATCAAGCCCCACCCCCCATGAAATGCCCCTTTTGCAGGAGGCCTCCCCAGCCAGCTTTGTGTGTCCCCCAAGTCTCCGATACAGGGGGCATGTCTTGGGCAGAAGGGCATAGCCAGGGCTGCAGCTTGTACCTTGGAGGCAGCATGACCAGCTTTCTCGTACCAGTGGCTGCTGTGCCCGGCTCTGCCTGCGCTGACTTCCATGCAGGGGGAGTATAGAACAAGCTCAGCGCCCTCGCTCAGAGCTGCAGCAGGGGCGTGGGAAGCGGCAGAGTGAGCTTAATTAGGCCGTTCTCTCAGCACCTGTGTCATTACTGGGAGGCGCAAGCTGGCGATCCAGTTACCAAGGAGGGGAGGAGATTCCAGTGGTGCCAGACAGCATCACATGACCTAAGACGCTGTAGCCTTAAAAAAAAAAAAAATGCAGGCCAACACTAGGTCCCCGCAATCGTGCACGTGCTCAGCTACTTCTGCATGGCGAGAAAGCAGATCCTGCACACCCCCACTTCTCTTTTCAGCCCTAGAGAAGTGCGCTGCAAGAGGAAGACTGATCTGACTGATAAGAGCTGGCCTGGGAACCCTGGAGATCTGGGTTCAGTTCCCACTTCTGCCACAGACTCACTGTGTGACTTTGTGCTGGGGGCTGGCTTGTGACATAACCTCAGGATCAATCTGGCCAGTCTCTCCCTGCTTTGTTTCCTCTCTGTAAAACAGGAGAACAGTCCCTTGCTCTGATTGATTGTAAGCCCTTCAGGGCAGGGACTGTCTCTCACTAGTTGTATGTACAGCATCTAACACACATGGCTCCCTTGCTCTGTGGGGGACCCCCAGGTGCTAATGTAATAAAACATAACTAAGATGTACTGATCATTTCACCTGAGGCAAAAGCTGCATAAAATACTGGTCTAGCACCAGAAAAGTCACCAGACATGCAAAAGACTGTGCTGCGCATTCAGCCTCTTTCTTTGCAACTGCTCGCGTCCCTTGGGCAATATTTTAGGGTTATTGCCCTCAAAACCTGGAAGGGAAACTATTGTAACGATCAGTGAAGCCAGCACAGAGCTATGTGACTTTTATAATCAGCGATACAGTCTTTCCTCTCGCCGAGGCTGTTAAGGGGCAATGACCCTCCTTCACTCAGCCACACCCCTTAACTTGACCCTTCATTTTACATCCAGGCAACAGCATTGAAGGGAGTGGCATGATTTGGCTCAATGAGTAGACAGATGAGGGGCCTTGATACTCACCAGGGGCAAGGGACAGAGAAGTGAAGGAAGAGAGAATCTGAGAACCAAAATAAATAGAACTGGGCTGTAGCCCACGAAAGCTTGTGCTCAAATAAATTGGTTAGTCTCTAAGGTGCCACAAGTACTCCTGTTCTTTTTATGGATACAGACTAACACGGCTGGTACTCTGAAACCTAGAAAGGGTGTGTGTGTGTGTGTGGGTGTGTATGTGATGATCTACAACGGAGTTAATCTCCCGGAGAGACAGTGCCAGGAAATGAAAAGTGAGGTCCCATGCTCAAGAAGCCACACACACGATAAATGTTGTAGCCTAAAATACACGATGAGTCAAAACAAGCTAGCGTGTTCTGCTCTTCCAACGCCGCTGCTTAATCACACGGGGGATTAACGGGGAACCTGCTCTGAGTTCCTGATGAGCTTGGTGGGTGGCAGGGAACGCCGCTCCTGGCTCAGCTAAAAATGCAGCAGGGGAGCATACCAAAAGCCAGGAGTGCTGCTTCGCACTTTGGAAAACACTGGTTTCCGGGCCTGGGAGCAGCTGACCCATAGGCCAGGCGTCGGGTGCTGCCCATGCAGTTGTGAGGAGAACGGTTCCAGGAGCAGAGACAGGCCAACAAACCCTGCCCATTGATTGTGAGCGTAACCCAGTGCTGCCAATCCCTAGCGACGGAGACACTCAGTCTGCAGGACAGATGTAGCAGGAAAAGCAGCAAAACAGGCCTCCACCACCCGTGCCCCTGGAACTGACCCTGTCCAGTCCCTGGGACCTTGTTGAATCTCCAGCTGTCTGCTGACTTCTTCCACCGCAGCAGTGGCTCTGTGATCTGGAGACCTGTCAGTGAAGCTAGGGACCACAACCCACCAAGCCCCGATCAGCGGGTAATAATGGACAGTCGTTCCCAACCCAGCTGGGGTTCAGTGCACGAATCCAGACGTTGTGCCAGCTCCGACTGTAGCTGCCTGAAAGTCAATGGAGCAATGTCTGTTTACACCAGCTGAGCCTCTGGCCTTAAAGGCAGCTCTCCTATTACCGTGCTCTGAGCCAGCCAGTGCTCTGGCATGACTATCCGAACCCAACCTCCCTGCTTTGTCACCACAGAGCATTGGTGTATTTCCATTGCCAGCCTGCCCCACGAATAAATCTAGCTGACTCCAGTCCTCATACACACTGTTCAGCATTTCCCCTATAATCGGAGAGCCTGTGACACATGCCGGTCTGACATACAGTACCACTGGTTTCCATGGAGTGACTTCTGCTGGAAAACAGCATGGCCTAATGGGACTGACATGCACAAAATCCCCAGGCTATTCCCAGCCTACAGGGTGACCTTCCCCCTCTTCATGTCTCGGTTTCCCTCTGTAAAACAGGGCAGATGCTATCGCCCTTGTTTGTCAAGTGCGTGAGCGCCAGCGGTGGAATACGCTAGGTGGGAGCTAGGCGTTATGGGGTAAGTGATATAAAAAATCGCAGGCCTTTGTACACACACCAAGCTGCCGTGGGCAGTGAGCAATCACAAAGCAGGGTTATGTTTATGGACATAATACTTTTAACTAAGCCTTCACCATCTGTTCCCAGAGCCCCTAATTATGACCGCAAAGAACACACAGCAAAGCGCAAGCTATCAGCAATGAGACGAAAGGGATTGGAGCACTTGGGCCCAAATCCCTTCTTGCTTCCTGCCGTTTTACACCATGCTAATCCACTGACTTCAAAGGGGGTTACTCCCAATTTACACCAATGTGCAGGACAGCAGGATTAGGCGCCTGCTGCCTTTTATTCTCGGTCTAATCCAGCCTCCTGAGAGGATGATAATATATTTCAGATGCATATTGGGAAGTCCAACCCACATGGGAACAAGACCTCTGCTTTTTTTCAGGGGGAAATGGTTTGACCTGAATCCTTCACTCTGCGGATTACGCACACAATGGGCCAAATACTCCACTGGTGTAAATCAGCATAGCTCCATTGAGGCTAACGGAGCTATTTACGCCAGCAGGGGATCTGGCCCTGTAACCACCCACACTCCCACCTTTGGTGTGACATTTCCAGCTGTTCTGGGTTAATCTGCCCAAGCAATTCATGAAAATGATTAACTTGCTTTTTATAGAGGGGTTTTGCGTGATGTTTGGAGCCACTATTTCTCAGAAAGGGTGAGAGCTCGGGTGGTAAATATTTACCAAAGGAAACACCTCTTCTCTTCCATCCTCTCCCTAGTGATATTGCATCACAAGGAAACCTGCGCTAGAAACTACCATCATTAGCAGCTCTCATCTGAAACCTCCACTTTAACCAATTATGCTTTGCATTTCTGTAGCATCCCCTCCCCGCCCCGCTCCCCCCACCTCAAAGTGCTTCATAAATGCTAATAAATTATAATATAAATAAATGCTAATAAATAAATAATAGAAATAAATGCTAATAAATAATAAATTAATGTATTATTTATTAGCGGATACAGACTAACACGGCTGCTACTCTGAAACCTAATAAATTAAGCTTCACCATATCCCCCCTTGGCCCAGTTTTCCCCAGCCTCATTTTACAGATGGGGAAACTGAGGCACAGAACGGCTAAGGCTCACATTTTCCTAACTGGCTTCTAATTATGGATGTCCCGGACATTCAGGACCTGATTTTCAGAAGTGTGGTGCACCCACAACAGATGTCAGGGGGAGCTGTGGGTGCTCAGCATCTCTGAATAGTCAGGGTATCTCAAACCGAGACACCCCAAATTAGGGGTGTCAATCCACCACCTTTGACCAGAACTAAATTCACCTTAAAAAAAAGCAGAGTAGAGCCACTGCTATCTGCCCCCCTCTTTGAATGCTAGCTGGTAATGCAAAACTCCATACAGAGGCCAGAAGAAATGGCCAGGGTCTGTCTCAAAGCAATGGCTAGAAACAAATGCCCAAGTAAGAAAAACAAATGCCTCGGGAGAAGGATGGTTTGATCCTGGATTTGGCTCTGACCCAAGAGCTGGATTTAAGGAGAGACTAAAATACCCACTAGGATGAAGCACCTGGGACCAGATCCTCGGGTCACTCTCCCGACACCTCCTTTTCCCCCACAGAACCATGGGAACCACGGGAGCAATGCCGATTTACACCAGCGGAGGAACTAATGCAATACAGAAGGATAAAGACATGGGCAGGTGTTGCAGGACCAGGCTGAATGTGCGCATTGTGACATGTGGTGGCTCGACACGAGGCTGTTCTCGGTGAGTGGAGCTGCCAAAAGAATCCGGCACACTGTCTCTAGAAGCTCAGACAGAGCTACTCGCTAACGAAGAATGTGCTGGTTATCCAGTCTGAGTGCGGTAAGGCGACAATATAATCCACAGGGTAAATTGGTGGCATAACAAGAGAGCTTTTGTGAAATAAAGAAGAGAGAAAGGTGAGGGGAAAAAGCCACCCCGCAGAGGATGTTTCCACTGGTGAGAACAGCTCATTGTCGTGTATTTTTCCTATGGCTCAGAGAGGCCATCCCTGCCAAGACTGTCACCACCCTCCTGTCTATATTTAGTTTGCTTTCATTTCTCCCCTTTCCGTTTGGCAGCTGACATGGCAAAAGGGAATTTTAGGCAGCCCAGGCACAACTGGCAAAGCTCGTGCCCACTGGTTGGGGGCAGGAGGGGGTCAGCAAGGCTGGTTTAACTCCAAGCCCCATCCCAGAACTTGCTGTGGGATTCACCCCTGCCATAGGAAGTGTCCACTACCTTACGGCACGAGTTCTGCCCCTCAGTTACATGGGACCAGACCATTGTGAGGCTGGAGAGGAAAGATGCGTTAGTGATTGAAGCACTTGCTGGAGACAAGGGTCCAATTCCCCACAACCACAGACTTCTTCTGTGGCCTTGGTCAAGTCACTTAGTCAATGTGAGGATCGGGGGCTAAGTTTCTCTGTTCCTCAGCTCCCCAGCTGAGAAATGTCAATAGCAGCCCTTCCCTAGTTTAAAGGGTGGCTGTGAGGATAAATACAGTAAAGATTATGAGGAGCTCAGATACCACGGTACTGGGGGCCACGTAGGTACCTAAAACAGGATAGACGCAGCGGTTCACTTAGACTAGTATCCTATCACTGACAGTGACCAGTAGCAGCTGCAAGAAACCCTGCAGCAGGCAGTTATTGCGTAACCTGCCCCTCCGGGGCAAGTTTCTTCCTGACCTCCATTAGGTAGTGCACGGCCTGAAGCATGAGGGTTTAGATCCCTTCCAAAACTCCAGGATTTTTTTCCAAACGTTACTAATCTAACTCTGGATACGTTGCTTTGGCAGTGGTATGTGCTGAAGTGGAAACAGGCACTCCTATTCCAAAATAAAGGCACCCACACAGGGAGTTATACTGCTGTAGCTACAGCAGTGTATGATTATACTAGTTAATTTCCCCATGTAGGCAAGACCTAAGAGGGAAAATAAATGTAACCGGACTCCATTTCAGTGTCCCCCTCCCCTTGGGCACTGACTCTGTGCTCAGGGTCTCTGAAAAGTGCCAATGCTGTATAATGCGACATGTTTTTCCTGTAAACATAACGTCTTGAGATTTGACCTCACCACAGCCAAAGCAGGGTCCAGTCTGCTCAGGGTTGGGATGGGAGATTGTCAACAAACCCCCTTATTGCCACAGCCCTGCACTGTGTGTGGTCATGCACACCCGTGCAACATAGATGTAAAACGCTACCAGATCAGATCAAGTCTGCAGTAACGCTGTGTTGGTGTAAATGATTTTACAAGGTGCAGGACTGTAAAGAATCTGACTGACTGACACTGAGTCACTGCTGATTTACACCACTGAGGACAAGGCAGTGAACATGAGACACAGCCTTAGAAAACCTTGGTTCTGTTCTTCATACTGGCTTGCGGAGCAACTTCGGGCACACCATGGCTCCTGCTCCATGCCTCAGTTTCCCCATCTTACAAATGGGATGATAATACTTCCCCCTGGTGATAAAGCATTTTGAGATTTATGGATGCAACGTGCTAGAGGAGAGCTGGAGGATAACATGAAATGAAGAGCCCTGAGTCTGCAGTGAAGAATGGAGCAAGACAAAGCCCCTCTTCTACCTGCCCCTAGCTCTTTTATGAACTACCCCGCGTCCCAGCCAGCCAATCTCGGATCCTGTTGCAGATACTTGGCTTATGCCCTCCAAGTGGAGCTGGCTCATTGGCTGGCTGATATGACCAGGCAGCTCAGAGGCTGGCTGAGAACCAGCATGCCCTCTGCCTGGGAACCCCAGTGGATTCTTTGTGCCAGGAGTCCAACTGGGCTGGGAGAACGAAATCTGTCTCCATTTTTTCTAACTGATTTGGAGGCTTGGTTGCTATGACATTTGGTGGAGATGGGGGTCCCATATCACGCTGGGGGCTTTGAAAATCTCAGCCAGAGGGAAGACGCATTAGAAGCGTCTGGAAATGACCCCAGTAGATTTTTCCATGCATTTAACCCGACCTTCATACAGTTGTCAGAATCACGGCCAAAGGGCGCTGGGTTCCCCACCTGCTCAGGAACAGAAGGCTTCAGCCAGAACTGTTTACCAAACACCTCTCCCTAATACAGCTGCAGGTCACAGAACACTCCTTGTTTCTGCCCAAGGTCAAACCCTTGGTCACGCTGCCTCCGAGTCCAAGGTTTATGCCACTTTCCAGTGCAGCCTCTCTCCCGTTACCACGGGCTTCAGCCACACAGCCATTGATTTACAGAACTGGTGGCTGGTAAAGCAACAAGAGGAAGAAAATGCAGAGAGAGGGAATGAACTCTGTGCGCTGAGGCTGGAAGATCACAACTAGCAGGGCTCTGAAGGGAGAGCACTGTCCCTGGAAAGTCGCTCAGTCTCTCTGTGCCTCAGCACTCTCCCACCCCAGCTGTAAAACAGAGAAGTACCTCCTGCACCTCTGGCCTGGGCAGCATCTCTTAGTACATGTCTGCACAGCACCTAGCACAAAAGGGGGCTTGATCTTGGAGGAGGCGTCTGGATGTCCCAGTCCTATAGGGAATATATGATGATAAATCAATGTGGCCTGGTCTGCCCTAGAACCACTACTAGTTGCTGCCAATAGGTGCAAGGGAAGACAAGGATAAGCTGCCTCCAGAACCATTTCACTAACCCCAGGTTACATACCAGCCAGATCCTGCCTGGGTGGCTGCGTTTATGGGGCTGAATTAATCTGTCACTTACATCCCCACAACCTCACTGACGCATGGCTCCGATAACCCAGAGGATGGAGCCACAGAGGATGGAGCCACATAGACAGATGATAGGATACACAGGCTTAGCCCAACATGCCAGACCATATTTCTGTGTGTGAAAAAAAAAAAAAATAAAAGAGGCGTTTTAATTGGGATCATTATGTGAATTTGGGAGATTTCCCAGTAAATACAGAGCACAGGCACAGGCCAGATTTTGTTGGGCTGACGAGGGCAGGCAAACATATGCATCGTGACTTAATAGTCTGAAACGCATATGAAGAGAGAATGCCGCCAAGGCGCACGCCAGCCTTCGCTAGAAGTGACGGTGCTCAAAAAGCACCAGCTGTTTACATATGTCACAGGCTTGCCTGAGAGATCCTCACTAGGCTGTTGTCAGCAGTCACCTGAGCTTGTAAAAGGTCTCTCTTCACTGCAGAGTGAACTCTGCTGACTGGCACCGGGTTTGCTTAGCCAGGATGTGCAAAGCCCAATCTCAGCGACAGTTGTGGGAGAACTCATCGGTCCCTCTGGGCACACAGGAGGGAGGAATTGTAGGAAGGCCCTGGAGGACTCTTGGCACTGGTGTGGTTTAGCCAGCATCCTCACTGCAAAGTGGGCGAGTTACCAGCCTGAGTGAGAGTGGAACCCAGGGTTTAAACCAGCCCCCCAGCCATACCAACTAGCCTGGGTTGAAAGCACACTGAACTCATGAGAGAGGGCTGGGGCGGGGGGGGGGAGGTTAGCAGCATCTCCAGTGTCAGAGCCCAGATTCATTCTACAATGAAGACAGACGATGGGGCCAGGACTGGACAGCTGTGGGTGAGCAGTGCTTGCCCAAGCCAGCGACAGGTCTGGGAGCTCCCCTCTGCTTACAGAGGAGAGGGACCTGGGCTATCTCCTGCTCTCACCTACTTTGTGGTCAGAGCAAGGAGACGGCGCCTTCTGGCATGGCCCGGGGAGAGTCAATGCCGAGATTCTAGGCCACTCCTGAACACGACAGCAAAGCGCAACGGTGAGCACGGTCCTGCAGAAAGGGCTGATTAGTAACCTCGGAGCTGATCCTCTGCCCCTTCCCCCTGTCCTACACCATTATAACTCCATGAGCTTCAGTGGCGTTACTCTTGCTTTCCATCGTCAGAACCAAGCCCTTAAGGCTGGCCTCTGTGCCACCCTCTTCTGGCTGGTCCAGTCCAGCCACCACTGAATTCACTGGGAGCATGAACAAGGCCTGGGCGCGCAGAGCTTCCAGACCCCAGAGACGTGGGGACATCTCGAAGACACCTGCCTAGGGGGCCCCCCCCCGAGGATGGGACAGGAAGGAGGCATCTTACCGTATGCATTGGGTCAGCAATGCAAGCCCCATCTGGGGTGGGGTGGGGGGGGGACCAAGCACCAAGACCTCGCCTACGCTTGGCGAGCCATTGAACACAGCTCCCCAATGGAGGCCTGCCTCCCCCGCTCCATTCTCCTCACCCCCCCCCGAGGGGCCTTCGCCCCCTGGAATTCATTACACATAATAGTCGGTGTTGTCAGCTGTGTGGTCTCTGTACAAACCGAGCCAGCAAAGTGCTCCCACGCCCCAGCCCTGCCTTGAGAACTATTCAAATCGATAGGCAGCAGCCTGACTCCTGCGGCAGTTTCATGTGAAATTTCAAAAGAAAAAAAGTGAAGCTGTTCTCCGTGTAATTGCAGGTAATAGCAGCCCTGAATTAACAGCCCAGCAGGAGCCCTCTATTGAGAGCAGCTTTCTGAGCTGTCATGCAGCCGAGCCCCTCTCCCCAGACTGCTGCTTCTAAAGGCAGGTTTGAATGGCAGCCTCCTCCTTCATGCCTCCCCTCCAATGCAATGCACACACTGCAGGAAGCAGTGGCACAAGAGCAGCTGCCGGGGTGTTTCATGATGTCAGGAGGCCAAGGGTGAGCAGCCCCCCACCTCCTTTGCCCACTGTCACGCGGATCCCTTTTGCTTTCTGATTCTGGCTGCTGGGGGTGCCGGCGAGTCCGGGAGGATGATACCTCTTGCTGACACATTTCTACCCCCCACCAGGGACGGCCTGAAACTGCGCAGGTGAACTTGCGTCCGTGTCCAGTTTGGCTCCTGGGTCTTGGTTTGGGGACCTGGGATGGGTTTGTTCTACTCACCGTGTAGAATTAGCTCGGTCCAGGTCGATGCCCCTTTCTGCAATTACACCTCGGTTTCTCCTCTGTAGCCTCTCTCTTGCTCTCAGGAGTCACTGCTGTCTCCTTCGTGACTCAGCCCTCCGGCCAGGTCACTATCGGGGTTCCACTCCTGCAGTGGCTGGCAGGGGAGCCCAGGCCCACCCACTACTCCAGGTGCTGGTTCAGGGACCCTCTACACAGGATCCTTGCACCTTGCTGCCTTTCCCTGAGCCGCTTCTGTACCTCCCGGCCTGCCCCACTCCTCGCTCCCTCCTCCCAGGCAATACATTTAGGTAACTTGCCTCTCTGCTTGCCGCCTCTGCTTCCAGTTTCCTGTCTTTTGTAGAAGCCCCACCTGTCCCTCAAAGGTGAGCTTCTCTCCAATTAGCTATCTCCAGTCTAAAGCTCCCCCTGTTTGCAGTTGATTGGGCCCACCTGGCCCAATTCGGCGCTTGCCGGGCCAGGGTGGGGAGCACTCCCCATCACAGGGTCGTCCTTCTTCATGACACAGGATGATGCTGTGTTCTGGGGGCACCCTTTGGATCTGGGGGCCTGGATTGGTGGACCCACCCTCAATCACCCTCTCCGTGCTACCTCACTTTAGCAGAACCCATTAGACAGACAGGATCAGATGGTCAGCTGGTGTCAATCCGCGGCATTCCATTGACTTAACTGGCGCTTCATCTCTTTACTCCAGCTGGGAATCCAGCCTTTGTTTCTTTGTTCTTTTCTGCAGAGACCGATGACAGATTTCCATATGGGGAAAGTGGAGACTCTTAGCATGAAGGGGGGATGCCTGAATGCAGGGTGGCATTTTGTCCCCCTCTAGTGGCTAGGCCGCCTACAGAAGTTTACGAGTCTGCTGCTGCCTCTGAGCTAATGGAGCTGGCATTTCAGCTGAAGCAACAGTCTCCTGTTTCTTGAGCCAGGGCTCCTGGGAAATGGCGCCACTGTGTTTGCAGAACAGCTATTAGTTCCAGTGAGGAAATTTTAATTTTTTTAAATATTCATTTGTAGTCAGAAAGGGGCATAATGCCCCTCGCCCGCACCAACCACAAATGGGAAAAAATGCACTAAAATCTCACTGATTTGTTCATAAGATCCATGAAGCAAAGATCAAGGGCTCGGTGCTTGCTGTGGCACTGGGCTCCCATTCTAGTGGTCTGGCTCTCAGACTGCCATTCACGCTTGCGAGGGTTTCCCTGCTATCCCTGGGCATTTTCACTGGGTACAAAGCAAATCCATCAGTTTCTTTAAACAGCTCCACCCGCAGTTCTGCTATCCTCACTCAAACGTTTGCTTTGCCCACAAAAAGCTAGCTTGGCTAAAGCCTAGCTCATCCCATTCGTCAGCCAGGATATTTCACTAGTCACTGTTGATTTGACACATCTAAGTATCTGTACTGCCCTCATCACCGTATGAGCTCAGTGGGTATTCTCGGGAAAGTTTCTCAATCATGATTTGACCAGCACAGCTAGCCAATTGCCTGATCTGTCATCGAGGGATTCCGAAGGCAAAAAGAAGCCGATGGGACCCCTTTTTCCTTTGCTTTATCCCACACGCCATGGGGCAAACCTCCCTTTTGCTGGCCCAGACCTTGCAGAACAGCCTGGAGAAAATACTCAGCCTCATCACAATGCTTTGAGAGGCATCTCCACCTCACCTGGAGCCTCCTGAAGGCACATCCAGCCCCCATTCTCTGGGAAACAGAACGACCACTTCTTAAAAGTAACATTGCATATATATACCTGCCCCTGGAAATTTCCACTACATGTATCCAACGAAGTGGGTATTCACCCACAAAATCCAATACGTCTGTTAGTCTATAAGGTGCCGCAGGACTCTTTGCTGCTTTTACAGATCCAGACTAACACGGCTACCCCTCTGATACTTAAAAGTAACATTGAAGGCAATGAGCCACACTCCTCTCTAGCATACGGGGCCTGAACCCAGGTGTGTGGCCCTATCTGTTTATTAGGTGTTGAAGGCTATTTTACCAGGATCTGTTGTAAATTTGGCTTTGCTCCCCAGTCTCAGAGTCATGATATCTTGGCCATTCCTAGTTTGCTGACTCAGCTGGATGCCTCCCACCCATATGTGATGCTCCCTGGTGACGAAGCAGCTCAGAACCAGAAGGTTGATTCCTCCAGGCACACTCAGCTTTCTGTTTTAAAAATGCCTGGCACTTTGCCTGTGACCGGGAGCCCTTCCGGCCCTTTGGGGGAAGGAACGCCACCTGCCTTCCCAGCGGCCCGAGGGGCCCACACCAACCATGCGATCTCTATTTCAAGCCACGTGACTGGGTGCTAAACCCACTTGAGCTCCCCTAAGCTGCTTTCCAAGTGAAACATGTACTTCACTGAATGAATTGACAGAGGATGGCTTAGAAAGGAAGTGCCATTTCGAATGAGAAAAAGGCCATTTGTTGCCAGCGAGATTATCTTTGGTTCATTTATTTAATACTCTTCTTCCCCTGGGGAATGAGATCTAATTTCTGGCACGACCCCCACACCTTTTGGTGTAGGTGACCTCACCTAGGGGATCCGTCACAAGCTGGTCTATCTCCCAGAAAGTGCCCAGTAAGTGGCATGTGGCTGTGGGTGAATGAACAGCAATGCGTTGGCAGTACCATTCGGGGACAGTGGTAAGGACCACAGCAGTTTAGTCCCTTCTCAGAGTTTGCTATCGCTGATGAGATGGCTTGTTTTAACGTGACCTCCTCGTTACCTTGGAAGCCAAGGCCATAAGATTAGCTGGTATTATTTCTTTCCCCTCATCTTCGTCTACTGGAAAATTGCTTTATTCTTCAGTCACCCAGTGACACGTGCCAATTCTGCATTCCGTCTCAGGACTCCTGGGTTCTAATCCTTAATTGGCCACTGACAGCTCAGTGAGCTTGGAGAAATCACTGAACCGGTGTGTACCTCTATTGAAAGAGTCGAATACTAATCCCTTGCAAGAAAATGCTTTGCTTTTATAGTGTACCTATTGGACTATTCCCAAATAACTTGGTGCACTAGGGTAGATCAGCTTCCTAGGAAGCATCCAGTACCAGAGACATGCTATAGGGCTCGATGGAATCAGCAAGTGTTCTGGAGAGGTGGTGTCGGCCAGTGGCTAGGATACTAGCTAAAAGACTTCAGTTTTACTCCTGATTCTGTCATTGTCCTGCTGTGCGACTTTGGCCTGTCACTTCCCCTCAATGTGTCCATGCTTTCCCCTTTGGCCCTTTGTCTATTTAGATTGTAAACTCTTCAAGACAGGGCCTCTCTCTCTGATGGATATTGCAGTTCTATGTGTACGTACAGCCCCTAGCGCAGCTGCGGCCTCTTAGTGGTACTGTAATTCACACGACAAATCTATTCCTCTCCGACTGCTAAACGCCGAGGCCAGTGGTTTCTGCAAAACATATTCTAATGGATCAATTCTGAATGCAGCTTAGCTTCACTTTGTAAGTTACGTAAGGGGGTGTTAGACAAATTACCCAGATAATAGGAACAGTGACGATAGTCATTATACATAAACAATCATGAGGGAAAGTCAGCGAGAGCCCTGGGCAAAGAGTAGACAGCTCCTGCTAGATCCTTATAGCTGCCTGAGCTACTTGGGCATTCATATATTCCAGTACACCACAGCCCCAGGACTAATAACGTGTCACAAACTTTCAGGTCGCAGCCTCGCTTTCATAGAGAGCTACAATCTGAACAGACAAAATGCAGCAGCCAGAGAACAGGAGGCCTGGCTGTTTTGCTCTGCCAAAATTCAAGCCTCCTGCATGGGTGACACCACCTGGTATTTAATGTGCTAGTGTTGCATGAAGATAGAGACACCCAGCAGCACAAGGACAGAGATGCCCACGAGCACTTGAAAGCATGGCCAAGACTCCAGTATAACTGGGTTTGACCACCTGGCTTTGTGATTGTAAAGGACGTGCTATGATGCTGTTGTCTTGTAAGGGGTTTCCTTGCCTGTCTGCTGTGGGGATGGCGCAGTGAGTTCACTCAAGACAGCTGTCAGGCAAAGAGTCTCACACACTGTGCTCTCACTCTCTGATGGAGAGGCAGATTTGGTTGGTTTTTGTTGTTGTTTTCTTCTTTTCTAAGATGGAAATTGCAGACCTGGCTCCTTGTGCATGGCAAACAAAGTGAACCTTTCAATAAAGTCCCATCGCTGTTAATCTGGTCCTTTGCTCAGTCTCACTTTGAACGCACAGAGCCTGGACTCCCTGAGCTAAAATGGCCAACTCAACGCCAATGTTAATCAACCTCTGGAGCCCAACCACCACTCAAGGGAGACAACGCACCCCAGCTAGTGGGTGTGGGTGACACACGCTCATTGCACCATGCCTCAGGACAGGGCAGCGGGTTACCTGTGCTGCATCCTGCCAGCAGGGAGAGAGGGGAAATGGCCAGGCCATGTCCTAACCACTCCCAGGCTCCTTCTCTCTGGGAGATGCTATGTGCCCCTACAAGAGCTAGGAGAAACTCCAGTTATGTCTGGTCATTGCGTGGAGCTTCTAAGACAAGGCTTCTTCCATGCCTGGGAAGGAAGCAGACAGCCTGGCCTTACGTTCAGCACAGAAGAGTTCAACTGTCTGAAATGGGCCATCTTGATGATCACTCCTGCTGATAATAGCTCATCTTAATTAATTAGCCTCTTAGAGTTGGTAGAGAAACTTCCACCTTTTCATGTTCTCTCTATGTATAAATATCTTCTTGCTGTATGTTCCATTCTATGCATCTGATGAACTGGGCTGTAGCCCACGAAAGCTTATGCTCAAATAAATCTGTTAGTCTCTAAGGTGCCACAAGTACTCCTGTTCCATCAAATTACAGGACATCAGTCTATTGGAGAATTAGTATTGCAGAGAAGCATGTTCCCCAATCTGCTAGAATGTGTGTTCAACCCGAGGCACTTGTCTTTAATTCCCCTTTATAAAATCAGCCTCCCTCACCCCGCCACCCATCATCCTAGGAATTACACATATGAAGGTGAGAAAAAGAAAAAAAAAAAAATCACCTGGTGGGCTCTGCCCTGCTGTGCTAGCAGTGGAGTGAAAGGCCTTCTGCACTGGGAAGGACACCTGCAAACGAATAGCAGGTGCTCAAACAGCTGTTCAGGTTTATTATGGGGGGCTGGGGGTGTATTATTTTTAAATCACATTCTCCTGTTCACTGTTTTCATTCATTTGAGCAGCTTCTTTGAAGTGAATGTTTGGGATCCAGAGTCAAAGTGACTAACAGCCTGCAGCAGGATCTACAGGTGTATGGGCACCGAAGGACCAGGCTAATCTGGACAATTTCAATGTGTGCAGTTCATTTTGTGTGTGTATTTAGACACTCCGAGGCAGAGTAATGCGGGGGGTGGGGGGTGTGAGAACAAAACTGGTAAAGAGGAAACCGGGGTTTTAAACTTGGTTCTGCAGCTGACTAACTCTCCCCTTTTGGGCAAGACGCGTCATTTCTCAGTGCCTCAGTTTCCCCTGGAAATAATCCTGACCTACATTTTGCAATTTATGGAGGGATGGGGCTAAGCATTGGTATAGCAGGAGTCAGTGGCTGGTGACATGTGAGCAATGTTCAGCCTTTGACGATATGCTTGTATTGTTATGTGTGTAATGTTGGTCTTGGTCAGGGAAGCTGTTGCAAACAGCAGTAAACTTTGCTGCCTGTCTTCATTTTTCATAGGTTCCCAAGCCAGACGGGAACATCTGGTCTGAGCTCCTGGCTAACACAGGCTGTCAGCCTTCCCCAAAATAATTCCTAGAGCAGATCTCTTAAAAAAATCAGCCAGTCCTGATTTTAAAAGTTCCCTCCCCAGAGAGGGCAGGCCCGCTCCCAGGGAACCAGCCAGGGATGGTTGAACTGAGAGCTATGAACAGGGATTACTCGGCTGCCATTTGTGAGACTCTCTGAGTCAGGGCTGCTGTATATAAATGTAAATAAAGTAAATCGCTGATTGACCTCCTCAACGTGCAGAGTTCCCAGATCTGCAACCACTTAGCAGAGGGGCAGCCAGGTCATTACACTGCGTCATCGTTATAGCTGGGCCCCTCCATGCAACAGACAGGGTGGAATTCAGTGCCCAGAATTTCAATGACACACGCTCGATTGAGCCAGTTGAGATGCAGAGTCAGATGAGATCAGCGTGTAGGAGAACGTGGCTTCAGTGTTCCCAGGGGTGCTCCTTACACAGCGAGCGTGTTCCAGAACCAGAGCCGCAGCCAGAACTCCCACCAGAACTCAAACAAGTCCAGGGCCTCCTCAGGGAAAAGGCTCATGGGAAAGAAAAAAATCCAGGGGAGCTTTCCCCAGCTTGCATCTCGTCTTCCATATACAACTTCCAGGCAACTTGCCCTCCTGGGTTAGGCGGGAAGTTTTCAGATTAAGGCAACCAACCAAGAAAGAACAAGTCTCTGTGACGAAGGGAGCTGAGTGCCCATAGCCCTGCAGCCAGACTTGTGACCTTTAAAAGGGAAATCAGAATCACATGCCCCATCCAGGAAGGACTTCAGAGGCAGGCCCAGCAGAGGGACCTCTGTTAGAGGAGACGAGGAGGCCAATAACTTTTTCCAATGGCCTGTGATGGGACGCTAGATAGGGTGAGATCTGAGTTACTACAGAGAATTCTTTCCTGGGTGTCTGGCTGGTGAGTCTTGCCCACCTGCTCAGGGTTTAGCTGATCGCCATATTTGGGGTCAGGAAGGAATTTTCCTCCAGGGCAGATTGGCAGAGGCCCTGGGGGTTTTATAGCTCAGACACAAGTCGTGGTTTGTTACAGGAGTGGATGGGTGAGATTCTGTGGCCTGCGTTGTGCAGGAGGTCAGACTAGAAGATCATAATGGTCCCTTCAGACCTTAAAGTCTACGAGTCTGTGATAAAACCCCCTTGCTTGGGGTGTAGGATGGTTTTCCCAGCCTGGGCAGCATGGCAAAGCTGGCTTAGCGCTGATACCTGCCAGCAGAATGGCACAGCTGCAGCTCACAGGGCCAGCCAGGAGGGAGTCATGGTGCAGGCATCGGGAGCTCGACTCTCTTAGCTCCAGGAGCTTTAGGAGTCAAAATGCCCCGGGTCTCAATGCCTAGGCTCTGCCTGGGTGCTGTCTCCCCTCCTCCCCAGATTGGCTGCCGCAGGTGTAGTGAATGGCTCGTAGCTGTGTGTAACAATGGAGTCCCCCCCGCATGAGGGACCATGCTGAACTGCATCAGAGCCAGGCGGGGAGGCAGCAGCCCCACAAAAGAGCTGCTCATTAAGGTTTATTCTGAACAGCTTTGCCGTCTATTTTTAGCCACGCTCTCAGCAAGTGAAAACGAGCGACTATAAACGGGAGAGCGTTAGCCAGAAAGCGGCTCAGTCTAGGAGCCTGGTGATGAAGGCAGGAAGGATCCATCTCAGGGGGAGATCTGAAGAGGGTTTTATTGGGGCCGGGGTGGAAAGACACAGATGGGACATTTCAGTCCTGTTCACCCTGCCGAACAACACTCAGGCCCCATATGTCAGACACTGCCCCTGGATCAAACAAGCACCGAAGGCGATTTGGGGCCTTATGGCTAAGATGGCACCTGGAAGGCGATCAGCGGTTGCCCTTCCCACGGGGACACTCCTTGCTGGGGCACGGGGGGGGGGAAAGAGTGGTGTTGGGAGATCAGCGCTTCCTGGGGCTGGAGGAGGAAATGCATCCAGTGTCCCAGGAAAGCTGGGCACTGGGGAGGGAGAAAAGGAGAGGGGGGGCGGGAAATGCTGCTTTTGGGGGTTGCATCCAAACGCATCTCACGTCGGAGCTGTACTGTGCAGCAGCACGGTCTAGTGGACGGAGAACTGGGCTGGGAGTCGGGAGACCCGCACAGAGGAGGGGGAGAAAGCCAAAGGGGAGCTCCTCCCCTCCTCCGCCCCACCCACCTCCCAGAGCAGGTAGGACCCAAAGCTCCCCGCTGCTTTATTCCCAGCACTGCCAGTGCTGTCACCAAAGAGGTGGCTTACCCTCAAACCCACGTCATAACAAACACTGAGCAGAGCGACAGCAGCCTGTGTGCGTGGGCGGCTGCTACTGAAACAACAATGCAATTACCTCATGGTGCCGGGATGCTGCATGACAGCGGGGGATATGGCTGGAGGCGAGCGGGGTGGGGGCCCCAGTGCTCCCAGCAGCCAGCATACTCGGGAGGGCCCTTAACGATTGCTCTGGGCTGCCCTGGACTTGACAAGGCCTTCATCACCGTTTGCACCATGCTCTTTGCTTCATAAACCTTCTGGCTGTTCCGCGGCCCTAGGCGGGAGCCTTGCTCCATTTCCTACCAGCAAACGATGGTCCATCGTGGGGTAAAAGGCTACCACCATGAGCACACTCACTGGTCCCCTTTGCTGGCATGGGAAGAGTTGCTGTGAGCAAGGCATTCCTCTCTTGCAGCTCGCAGGGCACGGCTGTGCATAAAAGTTACTTGGGAATACAACAGGGTATGAATCTGAGGCCAATTGACTCTTCCTGAATCATTCTGTGTGTGGCTGTTCTGATTTGAATGAGATCTTTATTTCAAACTAACTCAGTCCAAAGGGATAAGCTAATTTGGAATAAGGCACTCGGATTCCAGAATCAGACGGTCCAGACTTGACGTCCATCAGGATTAGCTATTCCAGAATAACACCCCCCCCCCATGTAGACAAGCCTAAAGCTTCATTTGCATTGGGATTTCAGCCCCAGGGGCACTTGCACTGATGCAAACCCCTAGTGTAGACAACTGTCACCTGTCCTGGCCTAGTTTTTCCAGCTGTGAACCCACATCTGCCTGACAGTGCTGTAGGGGGGTTTCCCATGCTGATCAGCACTGTCTGCATCGTGCCCTCAACACATGGTCTGTTGTATCAGCCTATTGTCTCTTTAGACTACAAGCTCTCCAGAGTGAGGACTGTCTGTCTCTTTTTCTGTACAGCTCCCAGCCCCAGGGGGCCCCGATGGCTACTGCCAAGCACCAGTGCTTGAAACTTCAGTGAAGACAAAGCCTAATTCACCTCCGCGCCCATCTCCTCACCCCACCCTTTCCTTAGAGATCTCACTGCCACTTTCATTAAAACCCAGCTCTCATCCTCGCTCCTGTGCTCCACAGCCATTAACACAGCCACCCCTCCTGCTTCCCAAACCAATACCAGCTCACAAGGATCGGCCTTTAAGTGGGAAGCTGCTTGGGACAGGGCCTGGTAGTTGTACCATTCCCAGGCTAGCACCTGCAAATTAAGGGTGCAACAACATATCCATGACCGGCTCTGCATGGGGTCAGGATTGGAGCCACGGCACATCCAAACTACCAGCATAAGGCGCTAACACTCCGACTATAAGGATTAAGTCTTCAAATTAAATTGCCAACTCATATATTGCTTAGTTGATTCTACATGGTTTTGATGGAGAACCATAAATCAACTCAGGCGTGTGACCCTTCCAGTGAACTTCAACTGCCCTCGGAGTTGCGGACCGTACCTGGAAGGAGAAGGGTCTGGGTTTGGTTACATGGCAAATATTTTGCATGGCTTCCGCAGGGCCCCTAGCAGCTCGCCTGAGAAAACCTAGTACGTCTCTTGGGTCTTCACTGTAAGCTCCAGGCATTTTCATTGATTGCTGAAACCTCCTCATAGGAAACTACAGTTGAGTGACTTGCCTTGCTCTGTGCTTGTGGGTAGGATTGGAAACTGCTGAATTCTGACACACAATGTTGGGGTCTAACCGCTAGACAATACTGCTTCTCTGCTCCTTAATGTTGCCATCTTAACGTGCACAGGAGGGGAGAATATATTCTTGAATGCAGAATGTGGTTTAATAGTTGTTATTAGAACAGGGTTATTTTGTACTAGGGGGAAAAAATTGCTCTCTACTCTAGGTCTTTAAAAATGAAATGTCAGGCAGGCTCAGCCGTGCCCCTTTGTGCCCGTCTGTTCACTGAGACCAGGAGAGCGTAACCCCTTTGTAGCTGGTCCCAAGCACAGTTTAGGTGCAGTGGAGGCTTGCTAATTTTCGTGGTCTGCCCCGTGAGACGAGTCAACGCTGGGGAAAATTATTGCCCTTGGATTTCAACTCCACATGGTACAATGCTGCAACAGGAGGATATCTGGATACAGTTAGAGCTGGGAGAAAAATTTTGGCCAAATCAAAATTTTCCAACAAAAATTTTTGTCAACTTCAAAACAGTCTGCAAAGACAAGCTGGGAACGTAGATTCCTAACTTTGCTCGACACTAAAAATCACAGTCTAAAGGCACTGGATTTATGGCTTATTACAACACTCTGTAACCCACGAACCCCTGTTTTTGTCCTAAGAGTGCAAGGGTGCTAACAGACCACTTCAGTTTGAATGGCCTCTTAGCTGTGTTAACTACTTACGCTAAACAATCCAGTCCACCTTGTATTCAGCTGTGACATGCTGAGGGCTGGTCTCCACTGAAAGCCTGGGGGAGGTCGACGCTGTAAACACTGCATCAGCCCGGCTGCACTCACCAGTGCTGCTGCATGGCTTTAAGGAGGCTGCTCTAAGCTGACGGGAGAGAGCTTCTCCCATTGGCTTAGTTAATGCGATGTAGTTATACCAAAGTCATTCTCTGTACATTGGCTAAGCTATGTCTCTCAGGGGAGTGAAAAAGCCACTCCGAGAGACCATAGCTATCCTGAACTAACCCTGAATTCTTCCTCTGACCTAGCTACCTCTTGGGCAGGGGGATTACCAGCTACACCAATGGGAGAACCCCTCCTGTCAGCATTGGTAGTGTCTACACAGCAGTGCAGCTGTAGCAGTTTAAGGGAGAAGCAGTGGATGTGGTATATCTAGATTTTAGTAAGGAGAAATTGGAGAGGGTCCAGAGAAGAGCTACAAGAATGATTAAAGGTCTAGAGAACATGACCTAGGAAGGAAGGCTGAAAGAATTGGGTTTGTTTAGTTTGGAAAAGAGAAGACAGAGGGGACATGATAGCAGTTTTCAGGTATCTAAAAGGGTGTCATCAGGAGGAGGGAGAAAACTTGTTCATCTTAGCTTCTAAGGACAGAACAAGAAGCAATGGGCTTCAACTGCAGCAAGGGAGGTTTAGGTTGGACATTAGGAAAAAATTCC
>NC_133788.1:5526189-5636607 GCF_003597395.2 Chelonoidis abingdonii | reverse complement strand
ATGGTCTAGACAGTATTTGGTCCTGCCATGAGGGCAGGGGACTGGACTCGATGACCTCTCGAGGTCCCTTCCAGTCCTAGAATCTATGAATCTATGCCCCAAGTATCTTCTGTGGAGCTCGAAAGCTTCTCTTTGACCAGCAGAAGGTGGCCCAGTAAAAGAAGCTCCCCACCCTCCTTTAATAATAAAGGTAGCCTGATGGAATGCGGCAACATGAGGATGTTCTCCTGGCCAAAAAGGAACTGGGGAGGACTCAGGATGACAGGACACAGGGGAAGCCCGGGTGTAATAGCGACAAGCCCACCAGAGTTTGGGGGGAGGGGGCGGTGAAGTGGCAGCATGACGATATCTCATGGCACTGGCGAGGGGATGCGCCTGATGGGACACTGGCAGCACACTGTTAGACAGCCAGAAGTAGGTAGGAGCCAGATCTTTTGAGGCCAGAGTTTGGCAAAACCTTTAGAATGTCCTAGGCACGAGGCAGAGCCTAAGTGCGCAGTATCTATGAAACGTCAATTCCTAGGATAGGATATTAGCTGTGCGACATACTGTGGAATTAGCTATAAAAGCCACCCTGCCCCTATAGAGTCTAAAGATGCTATACAGCCCCTTTGTCAATCCTATTCATACACCTCAGCCGCGAAACAAACTGTTTGGGGGTGGGAGGGAGGGAGATGGGCCTTCTGCAGCAAAATCCAAATTTTAGGTTGCATAGGCAAGTTAATAACCAGCCTCCAGGGAACAGTAATGATACCCCAGTGGGTGAGAACATAAGAATGGGTCAGAACAAAGGTCCATCCAACTCAGTATCCTGTCTGCCGACAGTGGCCAATGCCAGGTGCCCCAGAGGGAGTGAAGCTAACAGGCAATGATCAAGTGATCTCTCTCCTGCCGTCCATCTCCACCCTCTGACAAACAGGCTAGGGACACCATTCCTTACCCATCCTGGCGAATAGCCATTAATGGACTTAACGGAGAAGGGCGGTATGGACGGACTACGTAGAAGCTGTGACTATGTACGGAGGCATAACTATAATGTGGAGATGCAGAGCAGCTTTCATGGCACGGGAGCCCAATGCATTTTACAAACGGTCTGTGTAAAACTCACTATACCCACAAGAGACATCTGATCATCTCTTCCAGGGGGGATGGACACAACAGGCGTTTAACAGCACCATAGTTAACCACAGGCAAGCAAGCGTGCAGTATGCAGGTGGAATGTAAGCTAGGGTGACCAGATAGTAAGTGTGAAAAATTGGGATGGGGATGGGGGGTAATAGGCCCCGGTATAAGACAAAGCCCCAAATATCAGGACTGTCCCTTTAAAATCGGGACATCTGGTCACCCTAGTGGAGTGCAACCCTCCAGATTAGATGCTACGTCCCCATGCTTGGAGAGAGTCCCAGGGATCACGATTTTGGTTTTATGCCTCATCTGAAAGATGGAACATCAAAATGGATCTGCCACATGATCCGGGTAGAGTGCCCCTTGCTGGAGTGTTTGGGCACCATGTGCTTTAAGCTGCCTGAGTCTGAGCAGAGTTTAGGCGCTGCCTCTGTTTGAACTCAGAGGGTGTCTCTGTGCAAACTCTTGGGGTGCACATGCTCTGTCTAGCATCCCTTTCTGGGAGTGGACACTCCAAAGTCCAAGTGCCTAGGCAGTGGGACTAGTGCCAGCTCCCTGGTTGCATAAGCACACCCTTTCCAGAGCGCCAACCCTGGGGAGCCTCACCCCTGTAGCTAAAGCACGTAAAACAGAGGCTTTACTTTAGCCAGCACACAAGATATACAGCTCCAGACCCAACAATCACCACTTACACACAATTCCCTCCCCACTCTCAAGTGTTCTTTGGGCCCAGGCCAGAGTCTTTTAAGGAGTTCAGGGTCCCTCCTCCCGCAGCTCATGGCTTCTCTGAATCATGGAATCTCACTCTTTTCTCCTGCCAATTTCCTTTGACCTTGGTCAGCCCCCACAGTCCAAGACGTCTTCCCTCTCTCTCCAAAATCCTGGGATCCCCCTCCCCTCCCTGTCTCTGGTGCCCCAGCCCCCTGCACAGAAGTTAGAGAAAACTGACCCTCCTTATTTCAGGGTGCTCCCATATGAATGGGAGCCATTCAGGTTAACGACTCCCCATTGTCTCTGCTCTGGGAGAGATGAGGGTGGAGCCCACATACACCTGCGAATTCCCTTACACAGCAATTTCATAAAGATCAGCCAGAATTCTGAAGTTGCACATAGATTCCCCAAAGCGTCACATTGGCACTAGCTGACCCCTGACCTGGAGGGAAGAATGCCACCTACTGACTCACCACCACCGCTTCTGGCGGCACCCTGGGCTTTCCTTGGCGCTCTCCCACCCAATACTTGCTACAGTAGAACCTCAGAGTTACAAACACTTAGAGTTATGAACTGACCTGTCAAATGCACACCTCATTTGGAACTGAAAGCAATCTGACAGCAGCAGAGACACACACACGCACAAAATCAACTCCAGAACAGTACAGCATTGTGTTAAACGTAGACTATTCCAAATAAATAAACAAATACATAAAGGGAAAGCAGCATTTTTCTTCTGCGTAGTAAAATTTCAAAGCTGTATGACGTCAATGCTCCTTTGTGAACTTTTGAAAGAACAGCCGTAACGTTTTGTTCTGAGTTACGACCATTTCAGAGTTATGAACAACCTCCGTTCCTGCACTCCCAATCCTGCATCACTTGAGACCAGGTCACAGGCAGGGCTACCTGCTCCGAGCAAGAAGCTCTCTGGACCCAAAGCTTGGTAAGCAGCAGGGACACATGGGCACAGTTGTGGTGCAGTAAAACTGCCCATTCCCAGCAGACTCATCCTGTCCCCAAGCTGCACAGGACAGAAATACTCTCCTGACACCTCCTCTGGGCCTGAATTATATCCTAAACTGATTAGAATTGCACCTGGCTGCCAAACTCTCTAAACCAGTTTCAGGTAACCCTGGGACAGCCTGTTATACAAGACATAGGCATTGTTTCCTTTCTGATCTTTCTCTCTTTCTCAGCAGGTTGGCATCACAAAGCAGGCGCCAGGCTGCAGAGCGGAGATAACAGAGACCATTAATTCCATCAGGGCTGGGAGGACAGCTCATTAGTGGCTGGAGAGGAGACTAATGACTCCCTTTGTTCCTGCCATTTCCTTCCCTGAGCGGTGACCTTTCTGGAAGAAAGCCCCTGGCTTGGGGAACGCCACCTCCTTTGAGGGAGCATCTAGGCTGCCACGTGTACCGTTAAATTGCTGCCTTCCCCCAGGACACCTTCCCCCCCAGAGCTGTTCTCCCAGCCTGTGGGCTTCCTGTGAAGAGTCCAGGGCCCTGTCTGTGCGAAGTCCCATCTCCTCTAGCCAGAAGGAACATCTCAGTAACTCGGCTCAGGAAAGCTCCCTGCAAAGGGTTCCCAGCTTTGTGACTCATCCCACACAGGATTTCAGGACAGATTGAGCATTGCTTCCCCAGGCACTACATTGAAACCATCTCTGATTTGCAGAGCACGCAGCTGCCTCTCCATGAGCTGCTGCTTCACTCGGATGCCAGCTCAGCCAGGGAAAAGGCTGCCAGGCCAGCACAACGTGCATCATCACCTGGGGGGCTAAAACCCTGGGCCAGGACTGTACGCAGCCAGCAGGAGGCAGCCGGTTCATGGAAGGCCCCATGGATGCCGGGTTCTATCTAGAGGGAAGCAGGGGAGGGCGCCAGGCAAAACGCTTACCTAGAGTCGGGAGTTGGAGTGTGGCATTTGTAAAGCCAATTAGGCGCCTGAGATGATTCCCACATTGTCCGACAAAGTGCCTCAGCCCCCATGTGAAGGAGCCCCCTGAAGGGGATATGAGAATATCCTGAGTGAAGGGCTGGTTGGGTGGTGAAGACAGTAACCTGTGGCTCACGGGTCTGGCTTTGAGGCCTACCTCTGCCTCAACATTCCTGGGCACGTTCCTCAGGGCCAGACTTTCAAACATAAAGTCTGTTTTTGAAAAATCCTATCTGCATCTCTAGGCGAGCTGAAAATCTGGCCCTTGATTGCTCTTGGCCTCAGGGCCCCTGTCTGCAAAATGGGCAGAATGAGCCTTCCTGTGTCTGGCTTATCTTTTTAGGGGCACAGACGGTCCCTTCCTATGTCTGTGAAGCACCTCGCCCCGCGGGGCTCCTACCTGCGACGGTCATCTCTGGCATTGACAGCAGCACGGGGAGCGATCTGTGCCGGTGCGGCAGAACCGCTATTGTGAACTGTGGCTGGGTCATGACTGGAGAATGTCGTAGTGCTATTTATATGGGTTATTCGGGCTCCAAGGATCAGTCACTCCTGGGCCTTGCTACCTTCACTGGCGAGTGGCTTGGCCAGTTTAATGGACATCTGCAGCTTATTGCACAGAACATGTTTCCCACATGAGCCCAGTGCACAACCAGTCCCCGTGCAACACAGTTTGAGAAATGCCTTGACTTATTGCTTACCTGTGGAGGTCTGATCCAGTTGCCATCCTGTGAAGCTGGACTTCTCTCCTGCTGTGGTGGGCTGTGCATTTAAGAGCCCCAGCTGTGGCATGCAGCAGGCCAGAGGTGTGAGAGGTGCAGGCAAAGTGAGCTCTGATCAAGCTCTGGGAAAGATCAGTTTGTTCAGATGTCAGCACGTGCTGCTCCTTCTCCCATGTTATCTGGGCTCACCACCGGGCGGGTCTATCCAGAGCATCCCCTGAAAGGCTACAAAGGAGTCCAAGGCAGGCTGAGAGCAAGAGGGGAAAGCACAGGGGAGCCCTGCCTGGAGGCTGTTAATCAGGCTGCAATGCAACCTGGGCTTGATCCTCAGCTGGTATAAATCACCATCAACTGAGGCCAATGCAATTGCCCCAATTACCCTTCCAGCTCCAGCCGTGCCCTGGCATGGGGGACGCCAGGCTGCAGGATGCTTTTATTAACTGCCCAGGGTGGCCCTATTTTAACCCTTTCTGTGCGTCAGGGCAACACCCAGAGGCCCTTTATCCTAGTCCTTGCCCTGAGGAGTTTTCAGACCAAGGGGAGGGAGAGAAGGAGGGGAAACAGAGGCCCACTGAGGGAAAGGCCCAGATCCACACAGGCAATTAGGCACCAAAGCCCCAGATTTAGCACCAAGGATTCAGGTTTAGGTGCCCAGGTTTGGCACCGGTGTGATCCCCAGGCCCCCTGCCGCTCTCCGATGGTCCCGTGGCTAAATACTGCAGTGGTTGGGCCAGAGAGAGGGTGAGACTGATGCTGCTAAAGTCCCTGGTTTGTTATTTCGCAACAGTGGCACAGCTTCAACAGAGAAACTGCGGCAGCCCCCTCCTCGGAGACCCCATAGCCCACTAGTTAGAGCACTCGCCAGAGGGGTGGTAGATCTGTCGTCCCCCCACAGCAGGCAGAGGGGAATCGCAGCTGAGTTTCCCACGTCCCCGGCAAGTGTGTTTACCACTGGGCTAAAGCTTATAAGGCAGGTGCCTACTCCTGCCGCTTGGTGTGGGGTGAGGCAGCTGCCTGGTTCGTTCCCGCAGACATGTAAGCCACGGGGCTGGTTCCCATTTGTGGCTCGCTAGCAAAGACAGGAGCCTCCCTGCAGCCTGGACTCAGGCACCTGTCTCTGAGGCAGGGCTTGGCATGCACCACTCCCATTGGTGGGCTTCGGGGGCTCCTGCCTAGCACCGCTCTCTCCCCACTCAGGAGCGAGCCCGGGCACCTAACTCGGCTTTACAGATCACAGCGTCACACGGCTGCGACTGGAAGCCACAGAGGCTGATTTCTAGGGGAGAGCGTGAGCCACTGCACCACGCTGATTGTCCCACTCTGAAAATCAAGCTGTGTCCCTGCTGCCTCATAACAGACAGCTTCTGCAGGCAACATTTAGCCCGTCCATTTTGCTGAGGCTGCAGCAGGCACAGTGTTGTTATTATTTCTTTGTATTGTGGTCGCACTTAGAAGTCCTGACCAAGATCAGGCTGGGCAAGGCCCAGGCACATAGCAAGAGACTTTCCCTGCCCTGAAGAGCTTCTAATCCAAATAGACAAGACAGCCAGCAGGTGGGAAGCGAAACAGGGCCACGGAGAGGGAGTGACTTGACCAAGGTCACCGAGCAGGTCAGTGGCAGAGCTGGGAATACAGGTCTACTTACTTGCCATCTACTGCCCTAGCCCCTAGGGACTTTCAGCTCTCTGGGGCAGGGACTGTTACGCTGTGTCGGTGCAGAGCCTGGCCGGTGGGCTCCTGATGCTGGACGGGTTGTTTCGGTGCCACCATCTTACAAATCTATAGTAATCCAACAGGAGGGGCCGAGACCCCAAGCCAAGAGCGGGCAGCCTGTGTGGGTGGAGGGGTTTGAGCGCTGCACGTATCAGCCCGAGGGAGAAGGGCGGGAGCCGGACAGCCAGCTCCGCAGACCCAGATCTCACTGCTGCCCCAGGGCTGGTGCAAGGCCTTGCAGGGGAGCGTGTGGCACAAGGCTTGCTGGCAGGCTGGGGCTGGCGCATCGTCGCCTTGGCCATGCCCACCCTCCATTCGCTCACACCCCTTTGCACCCAGGGCCACATGAGTAGGGGAGCAGGAGCAGAGGAGGAGAGGTCTATGGGCAGAGCTTATCTTCCCTCTATGCCCAGGGAGGGCTTCCATTCACCCTTGAGCCCAACTTTACCGGCCCTGCTGAGCATCCCACGGGGGCTCAAGGCCTCGGGGGGTGTGGGGGGACTGCTGGGCCTGGATCCTGTGTGTGATGGCCTCACTAGAGAGGCTGACTGGGCACAGACAAAGTTCCCCCCACCTGGGGTGGTCCCAGGGCCTGCGTTTTCCAGGGCTGTCCCTGGCAAGGGCAGCAAACTGCAGGAGCAGCAGATGTCATTCTCTTGTGACGGGGACATGATGAGAGCTGAGAACGGGTGCTATTCCCTCCGTGGAAAGGGAGGAGGAAATGGCTATAGAAAGGCAGCTAGAAGGAACAAGAGGGGGCGGCTTTTGAACCGAGGCCGTCTCAGAGCATTACCAGCACCGCTCCCGTGGGCGTGGCAGGAGCCAGCCTAACAACCCTCCGTGTTCATAACGCGCTCGGAGCCGGCGCTGCAGTTAGCAGGGAGCGAGGGCTCATCCCCACCCCATAGGAACAGCTTTCAAAGGAGCATTTTCTTCCATCGCAAAGAGTCCTGCAGAAACAAGGAAGGGTCACACCGGTCCCTACAAGTGGGAGTGAGGGGCTGACGAATGGCAAGGGATGGAGGAGAGAAGTGATCACCTTTGTCCGCCAGGCTGTATCTCTCCCTCTCCGCACCCCACCCTGGGTCCCCGGAAAAACCAGCATTAAATGGAAGGCAGCGGCACCCACAGCCTGCACACAGCTTTGGCAAATACAAACAACTTCCATGGTCAACGTGATGATGATTATTATTAGCCTATTGCACACACAGACATTCCAGCCAACAGGGCCGGCTCCAGGGGTTTTGCTGCCCCAAGCAGCCAAAAAAAAAAAAAAAAAAAGCCACGATCACGATCTGTAGCAATGCGGTACCCTCCGCTGAATTCCTGAAAGTGCCGCCCCGCTCTGGAGTTGCCACCCCAAGCACCTGCTTGATAAGCTGGTGCCTGGAGCCAGCCCTGCCAGCCAAGATCAGGGCCTCGGTGTGCATCCCACTGCTGAGGGGCCATTATGCATCTTCCCTGTGGGCCCACTTCTCCCAGCGGAGGAGCACCCTCTCGGCACACGTGAGCAGCAGTCACTGAATGTGTTACACAACATTGCCAGGGGTGGGAGGGGGAATTGAACCTGGAGATCTTAAAGCATGAGCCTCTGCTACTGCCTGAGCTAACATAGCCACCGCTATTCCTGTAGCAGGTTCATCAACCTCTCTGCGGGTGGCCCCAGCCCCACAAAAGGAGACCAGAACACCACGCTGAGTAGGTGTGGATTACACGTGCCTTTAAAATCCACGTGGCTCGTGAGACAGCTTCAATCCTTCCCTGCATCATCACATGAGCTAGCTCTGCTCTAGCGCTTTTCCTCAGTAGATCTCGAGGCACTTTGCACCAGCGACCAGCAGCATTGTCCCCTTAGTACAGGTGGGGACACTGAGGCACAGAGCAGGGATGTAACTTGTCCGAGGTCACCGACAGAGCCAGGACAAGGACCCAGGTCTCCTGGGACTCATGCTGGGCCTGCGATGGTGTCTCCTCTCACAGCGGTGCCAGGTATTGTAATATCAAGCCAGCGCACAGGATCCCGCCCAGCAAGAGCGTGTACATCACTAAGAAGTATGCCAGAGCTCTCTGAGCCTCCCGCAGGAGCCTGGTGACCGGCCCGGGGCCGGCTTTGTTTCGGATCATTGCCAAGCAGGGACACGAGGAAGCAGCTGCCTGCGGGTGCCCCGGTCAGCACTGGCCATATGACGGGAGGTGGCCTGGCTGACTCAGGGAGCTCTGGCTGAGGCAGGCAGGATGGAAGGAGAGTCGAGTGTTGCTCCTGGCGCTGGTCCCCAGGCTCTTCTGTTAGCTCCCTGCTAATTTAGAAGGAAAGACGCATGAGTAGGGTTCCCGGGCTGCAGCTTTGCTGCACGGCTTCCCGCTCAGCCCCTGCAGGCAGGCATAAGGCTCATGCAGGGTGCTGGCCTGCAACTGGAGAGACTGGGGGGTGGAGGGGGAGGCTCTGCTCTGCCACAGACTTCCTGCATGACCTAGGGCAAGTCACTTAGCTGGACAGAGACCTCAGCTGGGGAAAATGGCCATGGCTCCATTCAAGTCAACAGAGCCTTTTGATCGGCCCGCCCCTGCATGGATAAGCCACCTCCCTCCTTAGCTCTTTAGGGCGGGGTTCGTAGGCACCCGCTAACAATCCAAAGTCCCGCAGCACGTCTGCTGAGCTAGAACCCAGATCTCCTGCAGCCCAGCCCTGGGCTTTAACCACTAGACAATACTTCCTCCTGCAGTCACTCCCCTCCTCCTCCCTTGCTGTTAGCCAGCTTGAGCCTCCAGCCCTTTTGTCTCTCTGCGGCCTTTGGTGGTTTCCTTTCATCCATCATCCTCTCCTAACAGGCTGTGTACACACTGTGGTGCCCAGACAGGCAGGCAAATCAAGCCGTGCAGCTTTTGTGCCATCCTTCCTCACTCCCTTTGTACAATACGTCAGCTCCTGGGAGGGGACCCATCACTCAGGCCCATTCTCTGCACTGCCCCCAGGCCAGGAGAGCTTATCTCTGCAGCCTGCACATGGACTCGGGCATCTGTCTGTGCCTAGGACAGAAGAAATATGCTGCACCTGTACAAAGGGGGACCGTGGGCATCAATCTCGCCTCCCCTGTTCTACTAACAGCACTTGCCTGAAAGCCCCCTTGAATTTATAACAAGAAGGGGGTGGGGCAGGTCCCTGCACAGCTCTGCAGACTTTACTGGGATGCCGCCAGTTAACGCCAGCTGAGATCTAGCCTTGTGTTATTAGTGGGGATTGCAAGACCAGATGTATCCCGAGTTCCTAGACTAAGGCTGCGTGAGCAATGTACGTAGGGCGACCAGAGGTCTCGATTTGATAGGGACAGTCCTGATATTTGGGGCTTTTTTTTTTAAATATAGGCTCCTATTATCCTCCACACCCGTCCCGATTTTTCACACTTGCTGTCTGGTCACCCTAAATGTACATAGCTTGGGCTTCACTCCTTGGGTTTGTATGACAGGCCGCTGTCTTAGCAGGGCCGACTAGCGGCTGACCCAGGGACCTCCAAAGCGGAAAGCAGGTGCAGTTACAGCTTGAGTTAAAGCTCCGTGGCCAGGTGAGGCGTTAATAGCTCACGTGCTCTGTGGATCGGCACGATGGGGCCCGGTAGCACTTCCCCCATGGGTTACGCAGGCACTGCACACAGACTGCGCAGCCCCGTCTGTGCCCAAAGCCCTGTCCCAGCATGATGGGCTCAGCCCCGCACCCTCGGCTGGACTTTCGCGGGACATCCGGTACTTTGAGTGGCCCAAAGTCCTTGAACCAACCCAATGTGACCGGAGCTCCCAGGCAGGAGCGCTGAGGTTTGGGGGAGTACAGTTACATGTCTAGAGAGAGAATTAGTTTCCATTTTCAAGCAGCTCAAGTTGCAGGTCAGAGTATGAGAAAAACACCTGGGGACAAAGGGGCTGCGGTGTTACTGAACCACACATCCATGCGCTGGACTGGCGGCCAGGAGCAGTGGAAGGTGCATGGTTCCTGTGACATTCCCAGCTGCTTTTTGCCCCAGGAGAGTTCACAGGGGCAATGTGGAGAGGCAGTAGTGCACGGGGTAACAGCTTCCATTATAACATCCTGATTTACCCCACTTCTAGCTTTGGCTGGGAATGGCCCATTTACTTGATGGGCTAGATTCCCAAGAGAGCGTCAGGCACTGGGCTCTGGGGATAAATCCAGTCCTTGCTTTGGGGCCGACTGAGAGCTTGACCCTACAGCAAAGGGGAATTAGGAAATCTGCCATGGGGCTAGTGCTTTGTTGTCTTCCTGCTGGCCAGCCTGGAAGGCTGGTCCTGCCGGGTGCTGAGGGGGTGTCCCCCACTGATCAGGGAGCACCTGGCCCCTTCTCAAGTGGCCTGTGGAAAGGACAGGTGAGGAAGCTGCCCCCCTTACTGGCCTCATTTGGCACATCCAGCAAAGCTCCTTATTGGCATGAAAGAACGCCCCCCCCCCAACAAGCTAGGCATTATTGGCCCCATTGGAGAAACTGAGGAACAGAGAGGGTTAAGTGACTTGCCCAAGGCGACTGAGTGCCAGGGCTTCCAGCCCCTTGCTTGACCTGCAAGGCAATGCACCTTTCTCAGCTCCAGCAACAGGTTCCACTGCTCCCCTCCGGAGACTAGAGCAGAGGCTAATCTGTAGCCGTAATGCCCTGCTCCTGGCCATTGGCGCTGACATGTTCACTAGTGTCTCCTCACCCAGCTATCCACAACGGACCCGGACAGCACCATTAACACAGCAGTGAAATCCTGGCCCCTGGATTCCACCTGAGTTCCCTTATGGTGCAGCATCCATTGCGTTTGCTTACTCTTCCTTCCACAGGCCTCCAGGCGCCCTTCCCGGTGGGGGGAAAAGCTACCCAGGGCTCGGCATCAAGCCCACCGTTGTCCATACCAGTTTCCCTGCCGGGTGCACAGAGAGCAGCTTCTGGTGCAGTGTGCCCACCTGCCACTGAGCGAGTGTCCCAATGACCCCAGTAAAGCGTTGACTTACCGTGGACTTGGCCAGAGCTCCGGCCAGCAACGTCCAAGAGGTGGATGGCTTGAAGTGGGGTGATGAGCTGTCCTCTGCGGTCCCCCAGCCAGCTGGATTGCCCCACGGTTCCTTTCCGCTTAGCCAGTTTGTCACCGTCGCTCTGACAACGATGCCTCTCTATGCTGGAGGACAATGGTCGGTCCAGGGACTTGTCTGGTGGGCTGATCAACCACGGAGGTAACCAGGGCACTTTAAAGGCGGTACGCTTTGGGAGACTGAAAAGAGGCTGTGATTTACTGGGGCCGTCTGAATGCCCCGTATCTGCTCTGACATTCCCCACTCCCCTTTTACAACCTCAGAGAGGCCGGAGCCTTTGCTGCTCAGATACTGCCTACTGCTTTGACATGGCTCCATCTCTTCCCACCCACCCCCATGCTTCAGCGTGATCTATGGCTGGTGTGCTGGTAGATTGTACAGCCCACGCTGCTGCTAAAATGAGCGATTTCCATCTAGCTGCCAAGCCACCTTCTACCCCGCAGGCCACAGAGCAATTGCAAAGCTCCCACATCCAGGAACCCATCCACAGTGCCCTACGAGGTCCCAGGGTGTGTGTATTAGGGAGATGCACATCCAATGAGGGGAGCAGCTTGGAACGGTCTCTTTGCCACCTCAAAGGAGTCCGGCTGGGACTGGTGCCATTTCTAAACCTGGTCAGCCAAGAGCGAATGGCCAGTCAGACGTCCAATGGGGACAGCTAGGGAGGGATCCAGACCGGGGTTGGGGCAAAGTCTTTGCAAGTCATCTGTGTTTAGGATTTGAGGCTGCGGCTGGCTAGCATGTCCCACCCACACTCAGCAGATATAGCACCGTAGGGATGGGGGTTGCACGAGTTGCAGGGTAGCCCCAGTCATCATTGTAGGATGCATACCCTCTGCTGTGCTGGGGAGACCCTTACAGATACAGTGGAGTTATACCCTGTGCTGCCAGCAGGGTGCGATATGTGCCTAGCTTTTCAGTCCCATGGGACTGCTGGGCAAAGCCTTCTCCATGTGGCTGGACCGTGACCATCCAGCACTCAGCAGCCCCTAGCCGCCAACGCCCAGGTGCTGAGTGCCACGAAATGCTCATTGCTGGGATTTGGCTGGTTTCGATCTCTTTGTTTTCCCCTCTTCCCTGCGTTATAGGCCCGGCGTCACTGCAGCTGTCAGCAGAGTGGTGTTATCGGATGGGCCTCTCTGCAGTTGCTTGTACTCAGCAGCTCTGGGTTTCTGGCCCCTCCAGCCTTGATGTGTTTGTCTCAAAGCCCCTAGCGAGTCATTGAGATGTATCACCTCACAGCTATTTCCAGGCTGGACCGGCATACGGGCTCCTCCAGAGACCACCCTCCGCCCCCCCAACCCCCTTGGCCAGCCCACACATGGCTCCACCATTGAAAAGACTTAATGGCAGCAATTCGAGGGCCTGCCACCTGGGAGCGCATGCTGATTGCCGTGTGCCTGACTCACTCCTTGCGCAGATACTGCCAGCGTCCGCGCCGAAGGAGGAGCCCGCTCCGCTAAGCTGCTTGCTCTCCCACCCCAGCACGGAGCTCGTTACAGCGTGGCAGGGGATGGACCGGCCCCCGCAACAGAAAGGCAGGGCTGTCACAGCAAAGCACTTTCCAGAACACGGGGTTAATCAGAGCGGATCAGAACAGTGACCCACGTAAAGCCTGGGACTCCCTGCTGTGCCAGAACCCCACCCCCACCACACTGGGGTACCTGCTGCCCCAGACCCCCTCAACATGCTGCCTGCAGCCACTGTGGACCAAACCATGAATTCCCCGACCTGGTTCACCTACCACGCCAGCTCAGGCTGCAGGCCTCTCATTTCTAGCATCCCATCTCCAGCAGCAGCTTTAGAGCAGGCCAGTGCCTCCTCCCACAACACACCTGCTGTTTCACAGCCGGGGACCCTCCTTGACCCACCCCTCCAACCCGGCTGATCAGTTTCACCCTGATGACAAGTCCTGGCTGGCTCTTATAGGCTTCCTAGCATGACGTCTGTTAGTGCACCTGCTGCCCGGTCTCCAGTGCTGTGCACAGCACATTGCACCTGGTGCCAATTACCATACTGATCAGCAAAGAATAAAACCCCTTGCTTGAAAACAAGGGGCTTTGGCTGGTCTCTGCGTGTAGGGGTGGGGCAGGAGCTAATCACCTCCCTTTTCAGTCTGGGGTGGAAATGTTGCTTGGCTCTTTGAAGTAGCCCCTTCTCTTTCACAGAATTGGAAGAAATCATCTAGTCCAACCCCCTGCTCAAAGCAGGGCCAATCCCCACTTCCCTAAATGGCCCCCTCAGGGATTGAGTTTACAACCCTGCGTTGAACAAGCCAGTGCTCAAACCACTGAGCTATCCCTCCCCAGCTCCCTTCCTCTTTACCAGCTCCCCATCCACTACCTGACACCTGGGCAAAGTCCCGCCTTCTTTTCCACACCTGCTGCCACTGATTGGGTCAAATGATCAGCAAAGGACCCACCTCTCCACCTGCTGAAGCCCAATCACAGGCCGGCACACCCCAGATGACATGGGCATCAGTCCCCTAATATAAATGATAGACGCAGGCCAGGTTGGATTGGAAGCTCTTTAGGGGCTCTCTCTTTGCTCTGCGTTTGCACAGCACCTGGCACCAGGGGCCCCTCACCCGTGACCGGGGTGCTAGGCACCACCGCAATACAAGTAATGATAATAAACGGTTGCTTACAGAGGCGGTGTGTTCTAACGGACCACAGTGAGCTAAGCTCCCGTCTCAGCTCCGATCACTGGCCACACAGCCGGGCTTTATCTGACCCTCCCGGGCAGCATATGGCAGAGCCAGCAGACGTGTCTAGGTGTTAACCCCACTCTCGCTTGCCAGGCTGTGGCGTGCTGCCGTTTCCCCGCCAGGGGGAGCCAGGCTGCAGTGAAACCTGAGGGCAAGGTGGGGCCGTGCTGCAGGAGTGCTGGCTACACCAGAGTGCAGACGGGAAACATCAGGGAAAGGATGGGAGAGCGGATCTGCCTGAAGCCCCTTGTACCGTTCAGTGAATGGGTGACAGAGATGCCCCCTGGTGGGGAAGAGATGCTGGGATGCTGGTGGAGATTTGGCTTGGGATTTACAGCTGCCCATCACCATGGCATCTGGGCATTGGCAGCCTTTGATCTGTGTATCGTGCCCTAAGGCTCTTGGCTTTGAGACTAAAAAACCCTCTTCACGCCCTTCTGTCCACACAGCCTTCCCTCTAAGGGGACCAAGAAAACTCTGCAGGGCCAGGGCCCACAGCTAGCCGGGGGCCTGGAACCACAGGGCCCTGTGGCTTTTAACTGCTTGCTCTTCATGCTCCTGGGGATCTGTTTGGTTTGTGCATTTATTGATCATGATAAATGGGGGGTGGGGGAGTTCTCTGCAGACTGACCCAGAGCTCTAGGGGTACAGCAAAGCCAAGTGGTCGTTAGCAGTTGTAGCGCACCAGAAACTGTACAACTTCACCATCTAGTGGCCAACTTCATCAGAAGCCTGGAAAGGATAAAGGGTGTGTTTGTACCGGGGAATCTCTGCCTGCTGGGCCATGAGTCACCCCAAGAGGGAAAGCTCAGCACAGAGGTACAGCCACCCACCTTCCCTCGGCCTCAGGAAGCAGGTGAATGCCCCCGTGCACCCAAATAAACACAATCGTCATTAGACAAGCTAAGAAGTCTAGGCAGAGCTGGTAATGATGCCTCTTGCTAAAGTCACCTGCCATGTCTAGTATAAAACCCTGTTTTCAGTGCCTTATAACACTGACAAACTTTAACCATTTGGGCTGGAATGTTCCATGCCAGGCGTCGGAAAGATTCAGCAAAAACAGTTCAGCCCTTTCCAAGGACGTTGTTCTCCCCTGGTGAAAAAGTCTTGAAACTGTTTCAGTGAGAAGCTCTAAGATTTGGCGGGGGGGGGCAGGGGGAGGGTCAGCCTGGAGCCAGGAATGTGCCTCGTGGGGAAAAAATAGCACATGACCATGCACTGAAAGGCTGTATCAGAATGAATCTGCACCAGGGGGCTGGATTAAGGGTCCGTGGGCACTTTCTCTCTACGAGAAAAAGGAGAGGAAAAGGTGTGAGAAAATGGAATAAATTTACTGTCCACAACTTTATATTGTTTTCCAATGGGCAAAATTTGGGGAAGTGTAAGAATGCATGAGAAAGTGTGGAAAAACCCCTCCTTTTCCCAATTTTCTTTTCTGTTTACAAGAAAAGAGGTGACTGTAGGTTATCTCCCGCCTTGTTACTCTGCCACAAATTTTGCCAGCTGAAAAACTGCAGGAAAGTGGGAGAAAAAAGAAACACGATTAGAAAAATATCGGGGTTGTAAAAAATATGCTTTTGGTCTTACAGTTTGGAAAAAAATATTAAAACATGATTCAGAAATGAAATTTTTCCATTAAAAATTCATTTTTGATTAAACCCAGTTTTCTGATTAAGATTTTCCCCCTGAATCTCTTTGGTCAGCTCTGCTGTTTATAATTACCCCCTGAAATAACTTCCGGATGAGTCACATTAGGTGCAGCTTTTCTGCCCTAGAGGGATGGATTGTTTTCACCATGCGTCAGATGCCAAACTTGTAACCTTCCCCTGCAAGGTGAAACACCCACCATGATGCTAAAACCCTACATCAGAAACGCTGCCGCTCCTTGCACAGACCAGCATCATCCGGAACCCTACACCGGGGCTCACGATACTTCTCCCTCGGAGCCAGGGGCACTTGTCTCAGGCTTCACAACAGTTCCCATCCCTGTATGAGTCAGCACGTGTAATGACACCCCTAGGCAGGGTATCAATGGCGCTTGAACCCAGGAAATCTAGAATATGAGCCTCTACTGCTCTAAGGCAGGGACAGGCGCACGAACTGCTATGTACAGGCTAGCCACTGGAGGGGGACAAAGAGCTGGGCTGAATTTGCATGAGTTATGCATGTGCCGGCTGGCTCGACACCTGTAGAATCGGGGTAACGATACTGCCCTGTCACAGATCAGGTCTGGGGGGGTTGAGTCAAACGAAATTGTTCAGCACTGGTCCCGCACAGCTCTCCTCCCCTGGCTAGCCCTGTACCGTATTAGTCTGGGTTACAGCTCGGGGCAGATGTTCTCAGGCTCGCAGGACAGTTCAGTAGCCCCCATCTGTCCAGCTCTGTACCCACTCGTGCGACTGGTGGCGAGTGCTTCCTGCTTAACCCCCCGGGGTGGGAGCTGGCCTGGGCTCAGATGGCCCTGAGGCTGATTGCACTCAGCCATCAATGACTCACAGCGAAACTTGTTTTCGGGACAGTTGGTTTTAATTGTTCGTTTGAAAAAGCAGACAGGGAATGGCCCTGCCGCAGGGGTCTGGCCTCTGCCTCCCTGGGAACGCTGGCTGGGATTTCCAAAAGCACAGAGGGGAATGAGGGGCCCGAGACCCAGTGAAATTCCAGGGTGCAGGGTGGCCAACTTCCTGAGGTTCCTTTGAACCACCTCCCCCACCCCCCAAACCCTTTTAAAGTGGGGGTTAAGTGCCTTGCTGAGGATCCTACAAACTGCAGGCAGAATCCATTCCCCCAGCACGTGGAAATCCAGTCCGGCTTCTCCATTATTCCCAGAGGCCTCCTCACTTTAAGGCTAACTCTTGGGGGAGTTAATGTGCCTCACCTGGTGGGGAAGAAATGCTGGGATGCTGGTGGAGAATTGGCTTGGATTTACAGCTGCCCATCACCATGGCATCTGGGCCCCCGTTATCTCCCGGTCTGGATTTCCATGCCTGGCTGGAGCGGACTTTACAAGGAGATCCTTATTGTCTGGGTTGAGCCTGTCTGCTCACACAGGACCGTACCCAGTCCAGGTGGGTTAGTGCTCTCCCATGAGAAATGATGCACCAAAATTGGTGGCATGGACATGGCCCCCAGTGGACATCGGGGCAGCCAGGGAATGTGGCCAGCTGGATTCAGACATGGGCAGCAAGCAGGCGATTAGGAGTGGCCTTCCAGTCCGGAGAATGAGCCCTATGCAGCCAGAGACCCACAGGGGGCCAGTGCCCCCTGGGTTCAAATACCACAGGCTTGGAAATAACACTGGCCCCAGGCTACTGGGTTCTTGACACAGCATCCGAGCCCAAGAGACGGACGCCAACGTCATATCTCCCCCGGGAAGGTCGGGGGTGATCGGCGGATCAGCACTAGGAGGAGGACCTGGTTCTGAGTCTGCAGCTTGGGACTGGAGTATTTGGGTTTGGGGCTTGGGACTCAGCTCGGCTAATGAATGCAGCAGAGAGAGGAAGGGAGGGAGCAGAAACAGCCTGGCAGGAGCAGGGGGAAGGAGTCTCAGCTAATACTGGCACTATTACTGCAGAGAAGCGGGGGAGTTCCACCAGAATCACTGCCCCTGGGTCCCCGCCTCTCCAGGTGCTGTTCACGGCGCACACAGGCTGTGCCGGAGAGTCGGCCGAGGAGCTCCCGCTTGATGGGATGGGGTTGTAACAGGGGCTGGCTGTCTCGCGGGAGGGCCTCAGTTCTTGAAAGCAGGCTGGTCATAGATATGGTGGGTGTTGTATCGCTTCACTGTCACCGGGTCCTGCTTGCCCATTATCTCCGCGCTCTCGGAAATGTCCAAACTGCCGAAGGAAGGGGGACAGCAGATCAGGGCGGAGCAGGGGGGCTCCACAGGGGTGCTCCAGAGAGTGGGGAGGGGGGCGAACCTAACCCACTGGGTCAGATACAGTTAGATCTCTACCCACTGCTGCTGCTAGCGACTCCGTTACAAGTCAGTTTCTCTCCCCCCGACCCTTCCAATTATCCCCAGTTACCCCCTGGGCTGGGCTTCTTCGCTGACCCCAAGAACTGGGACTCAGGGTATCTCCGCAGAGGCCCAGAAGTGAATAAACACAGCACATGGGACAAACTTCCCGGCCGCATGGCGGCTTCTCCTCTTACAGTGAATTCAGTCCAGGTTTGAATCTCCATGAGAGCTTTAACATCCCAGCCGAGACCCGGCACCTCTCCCGGGCCCCTGCAGCCTGCACTATTCTGGGGCAGGAGAGGAATTAATGAGGTGTGGCTCTAGAGCCAGGTGTGCTGAAATCAGAGCCACGCTGGCTGTGCTAACCACGGCAGACACATCTCCCCCCACAGTGGGTCTAGCCTGCAGTCCCAGGGGGTGATTTACCCGAGCCAACTTTAATGGAGTTAGCTCTGGTCCTGGAGAAACAGTGCCCCAGCAGCACCAGGTTCAGCGCAGGGTGTGCGAACCAGATGGGAACCCTGGATAATTCCTGGCAGGACTAGCCTGCGCCGAAGCCCGTGCTGCCCCGGCCTCGCTGCTCCGGTATCCAAGCAGGCTCAGGTAGGGGAGCTCAAACTGCAAACGCACCCTGTGACGAGAGAACCTAAGAGCCCAAGACACAAGGCGCTGCCCGGCAGATGCCTGATGAACTGAGGTCAGAGAAGTACCTCCTTTGAAAAGGCCTGGAAAGTGAAACCTGTCCCTGGCCAAGCTCATTCTGCAGAAGCTCACCTGTTCAGGTACCCTCCTCCTTTGGTTCAGCTGCCCACTGCCCAGCACAGGGACCAGTCATGCTGGGACAATGTTTGTAGTGGGGGTGCTGAAGGCGGAAACCAGGCACTTAGGTTATCGCTACTTCAAGCCAGGGAGGGGCAGCAGCACCCTTAGTTCCAGCACCTACCACAGGGAAAGGTCCCAGCTGGTGACCTTCCCCTGCTATGGGAGTGTAGGGCTGGAGGGGGCTAGGAGAAGGATCACGGGGGGACTGAGAAACGGGAATGGAGGCCTCCCACAGTTCTGATCAGCACCGAGACCCTGGCCACCCGTCCCCTGGATGTGGCACTCACCATCCATAGACCAGCATGGCGATGAAGCAGGCCAGCAGGATAGCCAGGAGGATGGAGAGGATGGTGGTGATGACGATCATACCCGCGCTGCGCCTTCCAGGCCAGGTGTCAATGCTGGCGTGGTCCTTCACTGAAAAAGAGAGTGGGGGAAGGGGAAACAGTCACTGGCAGGGACTCCCCTGGGCAGGAGGGGAGAGAACTCTGAGCACATGAATAACTCTCCCAATGCCCTGGGTGTCATGGGACCAGTCATGTGCTTAAAGTTAAGAAGCAGGCAGGGTGGCCTAGTGGATAAAGCACAGGACTGGGACTCAGGAGAGTTCTAGTCCCAACTCTGTCCCTGATCTGCTGGGTGACCTTAGGCAAGTCATTTCACTGCCCTGGGCCTCAGTTTCCCCACCTGTAGAATAAGGAGAATGACACTAGCCTCCTTTGTGCAGGGCTTTGAGATCTGCTGGGGAAAAGCACTAGACATTATAAGTCACCGGACCAGGGCCATAGAGATGAACGCAAACATGTCCCGTTTTAGCCATTTAGACTCTTCTGCAGCCCTCTTCCCAGCAGTGTCTGAGCCCCTGACACTCACAACACCCCTGTGCGGCAGGGCAGGGCGATTATCCCCAGAGTTCAGGTGGGGATTGGGGCTCACAGAGGCTGAGTGAGTTGCCCACACATGGAGCCTGCGGCAGAGCTAGGAACTGAGCGCAGCTGTTCCAAGTCACTATTCTTTCCCACCTCCAGATGCTCCTCCTCTTTTTGTGTGGCCGTCCCCCTCCACCCGCTTCCCACAAAACCTCTCTGGCATGGCCGATTGTCCAGGCCAAATGCGCCTCCCACCGGAACCTGCTAATGCTTCACCTCCTCGGCCGCATGCGGTGTGACCCTCTCCTTTCACTGCCGGCCTGGGGCAGTCAGAACCCTGGCACCACCTGCATCTCCTGGGGGCTGAGCTGTACGGGCAGTTACCTGTTTTCAGCGTGATGGGGGCTGACCATCTTGTCTCAGCCTTGAGGCCAGTTGCAGGACTCATCACAAGGAACTTCACTCTGGGAAGAGAGAAGAGGGAAGAGGACATGGAAATGCACAGGCTGGGGGCTCACGGTCACAAGGGGGTGCAGGAAGCAGCTGGGGAGAAGGAAGGGGTGAGTCTGTGACAGGCTCTGTTCCCAGCAGCGCCAACCCCAAGCCTGCAGAAATATCAAGAGATGGGGAGGGGTGGGAAATGAGCTTGAGAGGCCTGATTCTTAGCTGGCACAAACTGGCATCATTCTCTCGAAGTCACTGGGGTTACCCCGGTTTGCACCAGCTCCAGATCTGCCCTTGTACCCCAGGACGATCACCCATCCCTGTGGGCAATGAGGAGAGGTAGATGGAGGAATGCCCTGGGAACACGATAGGCCTAAATGGCACCACTGATGCCCTCCAAATAGCGTTGAAGTGACAGATTGGCTCTGGGCTGGCGCTGTGCAGAGGGGGATCCCCCTCTCCTCACTGGAAGGAAGGTTCTATGGGATTTTACTCCAATACAGACAGCACAGATCCATAGAAATCACAGACCTCGAGAGTTGTCTAGTCCAGTCCCCTGCACTCAAGGTAGGACTAAATATTATCTAGACCATCCCTGACAGGTGTTTGTACAACCTGCTCTTAAAAATCTCCAATGATGGAGATTCCGCAACCTCCCTGGGCAATTTATTCCAGTGTTTGACCACCCTGACAGGAAGTTTTTCCTAATGTCCAACCTAAACCACTCTCGATGCAACTTAAGCCCAGTGCTTCTTGTCCTGTCCTCAGAGGGTAAGACGAACAGTTTTTCTCCTTCCTCCTTGTAACAACCTTTCACGTACTTGAAAACTGTTATCATGTCCCCTCTCAGTCTTCTCTTCTCCAACTAAACAAACCGAGTTTTTTAAATTTTCCCTCATAGCTCATGTTTGAATCATTTTTGTTGCTTTTCTCTGGACTCTTTCCAGTTTGTCCACATCTTTCCTGAAATGTGGCACCCAGAACTGGACACACTACTCCAGTTGAGGCCGTATCAGCGCGGAGCAGAGCGGAAGAATGACTTCTCGTGTCTTGCTTACAACACTCCTGCTAATGCATCCCAGAATGATGTTTGCTTTTTTTGCAAGCGTTACACTGTTGACTCATATTTAGCTTGTGGTCCACTATGGCCCCTAGATCCCCTTCTGCCGTACTCCTTCCTAGACAGCCATTTCCCATTTTGTATGTGTGCAACTGATTGTTCCTGCCTAACTGGAGCACTTTGCATTTGTCCTGATTGAATTTCATCCTATTTACTTCAGACCATTTCTCCAGTCTGTCCAGAACATTTTGAATTTTAATCCTATCCGCCAAAGCACTTGGAAATCCTCCCAGCTTGGTATCATCTGCAAACTTTATAAGTGTATCTCTCTGCCATTATCTAAATCATTGATGAAGATATTGACAGAACCAGACCCAGAACTGATCCCTGCCGGACTCCACTCGTTATGCCCTTCCAGCATGACTGTGAACCAGTGATAACTACTCTCTGGGAATGGTTTTCCAACCATTTATGCACCCGCCTTATAGTAGCTCCATCTAGGTTGTATTTCCCTAGTTTGTTTATGAGATGATCATGCGAGACAGTATCAAAAGCTTTACTAAAGTCAAGATCTACCACATCTACCGCTTCCCCCTCATCCAGAAGGCTTGTTACCCTGTCAATGTGGGGTCATGTGTCAAATGTGGGGCTGGAAGGGGCCGCAAGAGGTCACCTCCAGGCCACCCCCGGCTCTGAGGCAGGACGAAGCTGCCCCGGGATTAGCACATGAACACAACAGCCCAGCCACTGCAGCTTACCTGTAGGGCCCTGGACCAGGCAGGGGGCCATTGCAATCTGGTCTTGATTTGTTCAGAAAGCACCCGGTTTCGTTCCCGACGCGCAGCACCGTGATCTGGCCCAAGCTCTTTTCACATGGGTAGTTTAAGGAGGAGGTGCCCATGGTCATGTAATTGGGGGTCTCTGGGAACTGCTGGAAGGGAGGGAGGCTTTGCAGGGAGGTGGGGTTGGTGAAACTGGATGTCGCTGCAGGGACAACAGTGAAAAGCAAGTGAAATGCTTTACTCCTGATTTACAACAGTGCGAGAAGAGACTTCAGTGGAGTCACTCTGGAGTGACACTCACTTAAGCTAGGGGAGAATGAAGTCTTTGGACTCCGATGGACTCTCTCCAGTTATGGAACAATACGGATCAAACTGGGCTCCAAAGGGTTGGAGGAGTGGCAGTAGAGAGGAGCCCCTGGTCCCTGCCTGGTCCAGATTCATGAGCAATCCCACCCTGTAGGCCACTCAACATCTAGCCAGGTGGCAAGGACTTTCAGCCACTTCACACCGGGGCGGGACTTGTCCCAATGGGTTTAAGGCAAAAGCCTTGGTCTTCTAACCCCCTGAGCCATCCAGCCCTGACAACGGCACACTCATTGCATGGAAAGGACATTTCCTTTTTTACACAACATAATTTATCTGTGGAACTCATTGCCACAGGAAATTATTGAGGCAGAGAGCCCAGTAAGGCTGGGGCAAAAATTGGCACCCGTAGGGACTCTAATGAGGGTGACACATGGAGAGAAAGCACCTGATCTCCTAGCTTGATGCTCTTGCACAATGAAGTGCCTGTTCTGAAGCTACTGGCTCTGGCAGGGAATGGCTCGGATGCACAGATCTGCCCCAGAACCCTGGTGTTGTTGGTAAGAGCAGTCAGAGGCCATAGGGAAGCTCTCCTTCCATCAGCCAGAGTCTTGTCTGCGCCTCCAGCCACCTCACCTCCTCACCTCACTATTTGCCCTTCGGGAGTGGCTGATTCTTCCATGTAGTGCTTACAGGAACACGCCACAGGCAGCTCTACGGGCCTGTGCCCCACCCGCCTGGCTCTGTCTGGACCTGCTGCATCTCTGCAGGCCAGCACATGCCTTCCTCTATAGTCTGCGCAGTCCCTTCTGCAGGGACATCCCCAGTCTCCAATCAGAGGGAGCTGGCAGCACGAGTACGGGCAGTATCTCTAGCCAACAAGGGCTCTGCGGGGCAGGGTGGAGAGGCCCGTTTCACCTGTCTGCCCATCGCCAGCCAGTCAGGACTCCTGGGCAGGGCCAGGCTTCCCAGTGCCTGGGCTGAGCTGTGGAGTGGGGGCCTGATACCCAGCGTACACTCAGTACAAAGTCCCCGGGCTATGTCAGTAGCCCTGGCAATCACAGACCCTTCCACTGAGCAAAGTGCGTCCCGTGCGCAGGAATGACACCTACCGCTACTGAGGGAAACCACCAACCAGATCTCGTCGGTGTCACCAACAGTCTCGTTGAAGACACAGCGGGGCTGCTCCAGGACGAAAGTGGAAGAAGTGATGCTCCCTTCCAGCGCCAGGTCAGTGATTGCAGGCTCATATTCAATGGTGATGACTGCAGAAAGCCAAGGAGACAGACCATGAGTTGGAGTAGGCTGGTAGCCAGCCACTTACCTTCTACTCTCTGAGCTGGCAGGTCACCGTGGGGGCAGAAATGCAGCTGCAGAAACACAGGAGCAAACCTCAAGATGTCTCTGAAACTCAGGCTGCTGCTGAATTGGGCTGGTGAGCTGATGACAGCAAGGGGGAGAGAGCATGGCCTAGTGAACAGAACGCTGGAATTGAGGGGAGCTGGATTCTCTTCTCAGCTCTGACCTGCTGGGTGACCTGGGCCAGGTCACTTCCCCTCTCTGTGCCTCACTTTCCCCATCTGCCAACTGGGGCTGAGGACACTGAACTCCTCTGTAAAGCGCTGTGAGGGCTAGGGATGCGAAGTGCTGGATGAGGGGAAGGTGTAATTATGACTTTCCCTCGGAGGCTGCAATATGTGCTCCAGGATCTAAAAATTTGCTTAAATAAAAAAAGCAAACGAAGTCTCCAGGCCCTCCAGTTGCACAGAAAACCTTCCAGCTGTGACCCAGACATGCAGTGATGTGCTGCTGTCTGCCCAAAGCCTGGGCTTAGGGCAGGGGTCCCCAACGCGGTGCCCTAAATGCCCCCACATTCTGGCTGGCGGTCGAGCATCTGCCGAAATGCTGCCGAACTTCTGCGGCATTTCAGCAGCGATGCATCTCGATGACGGTGGCAAGTGATGTCATCGAGAGGTGTTGCCGCTGAAATGCTGCTGAAATTTGGCGGCATTTCGGCAGATGCTCCACTGCCACCACAATCCTTCATCTGGCGCACACCAGATGAAAAGGTTGGGGACCACTGGCTAAGGGTGACCAGATGTCCTGATTGTATAGGGACAGTCCCGATTTTGGGGTCTTTTTCTTATATAGGCTCCTATTACTCCCCACTCTGTCCCAATTTTTCACATTTGCTGTCCGATCACCCTGTCTGGGCCACACACACACAAACTGCACATAGAGTGGTTTCTAAATCAGTTGAATTACAACACTGACATGCCTCTTAACCTGGATGAAGAGTGACTATTACTGATATAGCTTCACGTGGAAACCAGATAGCTTAGAAACCAATTTAGTGGAATTGGTACAACTTGTGTTGCCCAGCCCTGAGTTTGCCATCAGCCTGAAACAGCGGCTCTGAGCGAGATGCAGACTGTCTCTATTAATTCCAATGGACTGTTCACTTTGAAGCCTAATGAAACTGAAGCTTCCTACTGAGAGTGGGGGTCTCATCTGGCACCATTAGTAGGTGAAACTTGGCTTGTGGGTGGAGCTTGGGACAGTACAACTCAATTTTACCTATATTTCCCCCCTGCTAGTTTAACTGACTGCAGCAGCAAGAACAAAATGGAGACGGGTTACAAGGTAGAAATCCCACTCTCCAGCTGGATGGAATCAGCAGTACCTGCAATGAAGCTGGTGGCATTCAGCTGATGCAAGGGAAAAGACTATCAAGCTCAATTAGATTGTAAACTCTGGGGCAGGGACCACCTTTTCGTTTAGTGTTTGTACAGCACCTGGCACCTCGCTACCGATACTAGGGGACTGGGAGGCAGGACGCCAGAGCTCAGGAGGGACACATATACTTCAGGGCTGCAACCGTGCTAGGGAGTCCAGACAGCAAGTGTGAAAAATCAGGACAAGGGGTGGGGGATAATAGGAGCCTATATAAGACAAAGCCCCAAATATCAGGACTGTCCCTATAAAGTTGGGACATCTGGTCACTCTAGACCATGCACACACTCAGAGAGGCACTAGATCGAGCCACGTGACCTCAGGCGAGTCCCTTTCCCTCTTGGCGTCAGATTACCCATCAGGAGCATGGGGCTAGAACCAGCCACCTCTGGGCATACGGGGAGGGCTAATCACAGAGTTCTGGCCATGACCAGTGCGGTGGGTCAAGACCTTATCGTTAATGAACAGGAGGAACGTGCTGAGGGTGACCTGACAGCAAGTATGAAAAATCGGGACAGGGTGGGGTTAATAGCCGCCTATCTAAGACAAAGCCCTGAATATCGGGACCATCCCTATAAAACTGGGATATCTGGTCACCCTAGACCCGCTCTCCCGGCAGAAACCCCCATCCCACCTCTCCAGCCAGGGAGCGATTTGCTTCCAATACGGAAGAACTTTGAGCCTTACATGGATCCCTATAGAAGCACCCGTGGGTGCCTGATGCACTGTGAACTTGATTGTGTTCATACTAGCACCATATTCTGCAAATAGCGCCCCCCACCCCCCCGGATTGCCCCATGCTGCAATTTCCCAGCGTGGGTCCAATGACAGATGCCTGCGTCTGCCTGAGCCTGGCTGGCCGGGGCTCGGCTCGGGCCTCGTTCTGTGGTTTCAGCTGCTAACAGCGTGGCTGTGGGGATTAAACCTGCGGCTGTGCGCCAGGCGCCCTCAGTAAATAGGCCCCAAGCCGAGCCATCGCCTTGCTGCTTCCAAGTGCCTGGTTCCCATCCCCGATCAGTTACTTGCCCGCCTGCAACAGTGCTGCCAGGCCGGCTCAGCGTGAATGGATCCCTGCCCGCCAGTTCCAAGGCATTCCCAGCTCCATCCTTCAGAATCGCCCCTGCGTCGCCCTCCCCACCAGACAGCATCCTCAAGACTCACCTTGGCCTCTCATGGGGCAGGTGGCAGTGGCCAGCAGGAGTAGTGCCAGCAGGAGGGGCATCCCGGTGGCAGCTGGTGGAGCGGGGCTCTTGGTGGCTCGGCAGCTGGCCCAGTAGTGCTGAGAGGATCGCTGGCTGCACGGTCTCTCTGTCCCGGCCCCTGTGGGCCCAGCCTGTACCCTCCCCTCCCCTGGACACATGCATTCCTCTCTTCTCCTCCAAGAGCTGACTGACAGCAAACAGGTCAGGCCAGTTTCTTGGGGAGCATTTGCTGTGCATGAGTGCGCACCAGGCTTGGGAACGCCAGGGACGGGGCCATCGCTGGAGAGAGCTGTCCTGTATCGCCCTCCCTGGGCCAGCTCCCTGGGGGCACTGATCTAACATTGCATACAGAGATAGGAGCCTGGCTTGCCCTTTAACACCAGGCCAGTGTCATGGCCTCCTGCCCTGCCATCCCCAGGGAGTACTCAAGATAGCCCTGGTTTGCTCCAGCATATCTCTCTCTTCTCTCCCTTCCTACCAGTTACGTAGCACCAGACTCCTCTCTGCCCTTCCAAACAATCTCCCCCCTGCATGGTGCAAGAGCCCACCTCCTGCAGCTCCTGCCTCTCCAGCTCATCAGCACTCCAGCCCGAATCAAGCCTCAGCTGCAAACACAGACGGCCAGATTCTGATCTCTGTGACGCTGGCACATATGTGAAGTAATTTCTCTCCCCTCAGTGCAGTTACTCCGGATTTAAACTGGTATAACTCAGGGCTCGTCTACACTGCAGCTGCGCTGCTGTAGCACTTCAGTGTAAACACTACCTCCCCTTGGCGTAGGTAATCCCTCTCTCCGAGAGGCGGTAGCTAGGTCGATGGAAGAACCAGGGGTTAGGTTGGCGTAACTCCAGCGCTGAGGGCTGTGGGTTTTTCACACTCCTGAGCGACATAGCTGGGTCAGCCAGGCCTGTGAGCAGCAGTGCACAGAACCAGATTCTGATCTCCCTTACCCTGGGTAAATCCACTGCAGACGGCTTAGAACTGGGTACATGAGATCATTTTCAATCCTGATATGTCTGCCTTGTCTGCACCTCTTAATTCCTCTGCTCTTATTATATTGAATGCAGAGCAGAATTGAGGGGATACCATTTGCATGATAGACGTGATATCAGATTGCATTGTATTCCCCACCTGCAGGTGATCAAAATCAGCATCTCTAGTGTCATGAGTACATTGGGTCGCCATGCACTGGTCTGGCACAGCGTGGGGCTTCATCCTTCCTTAATGGGCCATTGGCAGGGGTGTGATTCCACCAGGCATGGAGGACAGGGAATCAGCAGGAGCAGCAAGCAGGACTGGTAGGGAGGAAGGCAGCTCAGAAGGGTAACTCAGGATTGACCACAATCAAGTCAAGAGAAGTGGCTGACAAAAGAAACGGTGATTGATTGGAAGAGAAAAGCTAGTGAGTGAGTTACAGCTACCTGATGTGGGATCAGTCACTCCATAAGAACGGCCCTACTGGGTCAGACCAAAGGTCCATCCCTCCCAGTATCCCGTCCTCCGACAGTGGCCCCTGCAGTCCAATCCGTGGCCTCCGCAGTCTTTCCCTGGTGGCAAGCTGCGCCGTAGTTGAAGGGTTTCTTGCACAACCCTCTGAAGCAGCTGCTGCTGGTGACTGTCTGAGGCAGGATGCGGGAAGAAGCTGGCTGTCAGCTTCAGATTGACCCCCTCCAGCAGGCTCCCCCCCAGCCACACCCCCTGGCTCCTCCTCCAGCCTTTGTCCCTTTCCTGGGCCAGGGGGGCACCTGATCTCTTTGTTCTCCAACACCTTCAGCTCACACTTTGCAGGAGAGGGGCCCAGGCCATCAGTTGCCAGGAGACGGGGTGTCAGCCATTCTCTGTGCAGACATCACACTGGCCCACTGCTCTGCAACAACCACACACCCTTATCCCAGCTCCTAGATACTTAAGAAAGGCACAGGGGAAACTGAGGCACCCAAACAGTATTCAGAGAAAACATTAAGAACATTCCCACTTCGTCACAGGCTGCACCCAGTGCTTGCATGACCCACTGCTGAGCGATGGGGTCCCGATCTGTGCCTGGGCTGCAGGGGATATGAGCAGCCCCTGCCTTTAGCTCCGGATGACCCTGAAGAAGAGCTCTGGTAAACTTCACAGCTTATTTCTCTCACCAGCAGAAGCTGAGCCAGTAAAAGGCATTAGCACTGAATGCAATGAGACAAGGTGGGTGTGGTAGTTTCCCCCCTGCATTCCTCTGCTCGGGTCACTGAGTGTGTGAGCAAAGCTGACAGGGTCTCCCTTGCCAGCCCATGGGGAATATGCAAAGTGCCGGAGAGGGGAGGGACACTGCACCTGTCTGCAGTGGGCTGGGCTGCTCCAACTGCGCCTGACTCAGCTGCTGGCATACCATGGGGGGGCAGAGCTACCTAGGGATGGCATGTGGTAGCACTGGCACCCTGCTCCCCCACCCTGGGAGGGGAGCCCTGTGGCTGCTCCGATCTCTGCTTTGCTCCGGGCTAGCTCCAGCTCTGGGGCGGGGGGGAGCGGCGCCTCCCCCTGGGATCAAAGGACTGGAGAAGGTCTCCAGCCCTGGGAAGGATCAGGTTTGTATCGGTCACCGTTGATTTTGCCGCAGGTGCACACACAAACCGAGAAGAAGAGATTTCTGGTGCTGCGAATCGAAACATGTGGCCAGGCAGAGCGAGACACCTGCTCCTGGAGTCCTTCTTGGGTTGACTTTGTAGCTTTCCACATGTGGTGCTGACCAATTGTGTTTTAAGGGTTATAAATGCTTTAGCATCTCAGCGGCTGCTGCCGTTAAATCATTATTGTCTGGAACACACCATCCCCCACCCCACCTGATTCTTGTCCCCTAATTTCCTGCAACTAGGAAAATCTGAAATCGATCAAAGTTGAAAAAAATGCTTGAAGATAAACATTGAGCTTATCTGCCTGCTCATGTGGCTAGTGGCACAGTGCACCTGGTTGCCTAGAGTAACTGGTCACCAACTAACAATCAAATGAGCAGAGAGCAGCTAGAGATATACTCGCGGGGGGCGCGTAGGGTCAGTGGCCTAGGACAGCTGGATTTATTAGAGAATTGCTGGTTAGGGCTACAGGCCAGATACAAATGTGTGTACGTGTGTGGGTTTGGTGTGTGTCCAGGTGTGAGTGTGTCCATGCATTGTGTGTGTGTGTGTGTGTGTCTATGCATGGATGTGTGTGAAAGAAGCTGAAGAATTTCTCCATGCTGGGATAAGTCCCACTCATGACATGATCGCACCCCCCCAGGTCCATGGAGCCTCGGTTCACAGGACGGGCAGCTCCCGTCCCCCTGTCTGCGGCTCAGGAAGAAAACAGAAGCTACTGCTCGCATCAGGCCCGGGTCATTGACCTGGTTTTACTGATGGGAAAAGAGAGGAGAAGAAACTTGCCACTGTCCCCGAGGGAGCCATGACCCCATCTCCTGATCTCCAGTCCCCATGCTCTACCCACTGCACACCACTGCCGCCTGTGCTACTTGCGCCACGCCTCGACCGCCCCATGGGCTGCCCGAGGCGACAGCCAGCAGGATTGTTCTGTTCTGAGAGATCCTCTCCCACCCCAATGTTCTGTACTGAGAGTTGCGCAGAACAATGCTGAGCTATCGCTCTCCCCGCCACCCGCTCCCCACCCTCCTGCTGCTCTCTGAGGCACACCTGGATTTTTACAATTCCTTCCCTTCTCTAGTCTGCAGCAGCCAACCCCACCTGTCCCTCAAAATGTCAGAGCTGGTCTCCCCCTCTTCCCTCCTCTTTCACACACCCTTCCTTCCCCTCCACTCCCATTGCATCTCCCCCCTCCCTGCCCCAGGCCTTCCTGCCCCTCCCCAGCAGAAATGGCAGCTGGGAGAGGAGGGAGGTGTTTGTGCCAGGACCTGATCAGCAGAGTCAAGAGGCTCAGAATCTCAGGGACATTGTCCAAGAGGAAAGCAGAGGTGAAGGCTTTGCTAGAAAGGCCATGCAGCCGTTCCATGCCCTCTGCCCTGCGGGGAAAAGGCCATTGAATAACACTGAGTTCCTGCGGATGAGACACTTGATGTGTTACTGCTCTTGCCCAGAGATGGATTGGCCCAGCCAATTGGGGCACCCCCACACCCCAAATTGCCCAGCGCTCCTGCTGGGGAGTGAGGGCTTGTCCCGCTCTCCCCACCCACCCGGAAGTGGGGAAAGACCCCATGCCCCAATCTCCAGCAGGAGCGCTGGGTGGGGAGGTGGGGCAGGAGGGACTGCAGGCGGAAGGGGTGGGGAGGGGCCCCCACTCTGGCCCAGGGCCCCACAAACCCCTCATCCACCTCTGTTCTTGCCACACCACTAATACTACCCGGCTCTGTCCAGCAGCAGATCTGAAAGCGCTTACTGTTATCGTGGTTGTACAGAGTGGGAACCAAGATAAAGTGATTTGCCCAAGGGAGGAGAACCCAGCTTTGCTGATGCCCAGGCCTATGCTCGAGCCACTAGGCCACACCAATGGCCCTCAAACGTGTAAGATTTTGGGAAACCACATGGGCACAGTTGGGTTCCAGATCAGCGTGTTACTAACTAGATACTAGCTACAAATTTACAAAGCCTAGGGACACCCCCCCACTGTTGCTGTGTTAGGGGCTGGTGGCTTCCCCCCAGCAGACACTAGAAAAGGCTCACTGCCCCGTTCCCGTCCATGACAACACTCCCCTCCTTACGGAATGGGGCCAGGACTTCATGAGACATGCTGGCAGCGGGATGGCTGGCCTGGGCACCTCTGAGGCTGGGGGAGAACAGGCACTGCCCTGGTATACAGGGGCACGCTGGGCCCCACTAAACAGCGCTGCGCAGGCTGATGCCAATGCATGCCGCACTGTCCTTTTGGATGAAAGGCACCGCATAAGTGCAAGAGCATGAAACGGCATCGCTGGCTGCGCCCACGGTAATGGTACGTTTACTTGCAGTTATGCTGCTCAGCCCAAGATGGCACGGGGTGCTGCCTGGCATTTCTGAGGGGGTATGGCGGGGCTGGTAACGCCCAGCCAGGCTGGGACGCGAGCTGCGTGGACCCTCTGGGCCTGTGGTGTCTCGTCAGCTGTTCTGTAGAACAGCTCCCTCCTGTGGCCCAAGGGCTAAGAGTCCCTGGACTGGGACCGCTGCGGAGGGCGCAAAGGATAACAGCGAGGCAGTGGGTCAAAAATGCAAACTATGGTTTACTTGGCTGGGCGCTGATGAGTTGAAAAGAGAAATCCCCCTTCCCCCAGCAGGATATACAATAACCACAGGAGCTGAACCTCTCATGTCGGCCGGCCGGCCGGCTGGTCCCTGAGGCTGGCTTCCAATAGGGGAGGGGAGAGAGATTGGGTCCTGGTCCTTTAAACAAGTTCTGAGGGTTGGAGGGGAAAGCATCTAAAGCTGCACCACTGCTGGGCTGCTCCATCTCCTGGAGGGACCGCTCCCTCCTGCAGCCTGCTGAGCTGGGGGCCTGCTCCAGAGCCCAGTGACTTCCATGCGTGTTGGGATGAGTCCCTGCTCCTCCCCAGGGCCTGGCTGGGGTCCTGCGGTGCTGGAATCTTAGACTCCTGGGATAGATCTGGGAAGGGCGGGGGCGAGAGGGGGTTGGCTTGATCTCTTTCCTCAGCACTTGCTGGTCCGAGGGGGCCAGGGGCTGGCTCTGTTGCAGGGCTGCAGACTTCGGAAAGGGCTCCCGTCAGAGATCAGGTGCCTCCCTGAAGCCACACTGACGTGAGCAGGGGTTGTGCACAGATCCCTGGGCTCCGGCCTCCCAGCGCATGAAAGCACAGGTGCGCCAGGGCTCACGTTGGCCCGGCAAGGGCAGGGCTGTCATTCTAGCCCGAAGGCTCCTGTGTCAATTGCAGGTGGTGGGGAGGGTGTGGTGCTGAGGGGTCATCCTGTGTTCAGGTGCCAATCAGCCGACTCCACCTCTGGCTGGAATTTGCGTCTGTGACAGGATCGCGATTCTAGACCCAGGCCCAAGCTTCCCTGGCACTTAAGAGGAGCGTGGTGCGGGGCCCGGCCCTGCACCCATGTGAACCTGGAGCCGCAGCTGCAGTGCAGGCGGGCCGGGAACACCTCCATCACGTTCCCGCTGATAGGACAGAATGGGATCAAAGCAGGGGGGGCCATTAGCCAGGGAGGAGATAGTCTTTGTTTCTCAAGGGCTTTTTAATCCCTTCGGCTCTGTAAATGGAGCTCGGCTCTCTTCACGGGATTGCCCTGCCACTAGCTCCTCCAGTTATTTTGGCTTCATAAATAGTTCCAGGAGGTGAGTAAAGCCTGCGAGAAACAAATGACCGAGGTGCCCTGAGTGTCACCCATGCCCAGCCCCATGCACCAGGCAGCTGCCTCTTGGAGTTAATAGAAATGACCCTTTGATTGGCAGGTGCAGAGGGCGTGGCCTGTGTTCCCCCTCTTCCCCAGCTGTTGCTCTGTGTCCTGTAAAGTCAGCCACAGGGAAGTGGGAGGAAGCAGGGCAGGCCAGGCCAGGCTAGATACCCCAGATGGGGAGCATGGAGCCTCCCCTCTCCCAGGGCTGGGGATCCTACAGCACCAGGGTGAGTGTGGGAGGCTGGGGCCTGGGGTGTGTGAGTGGGATGCTGGGGTTTGGAGCACGTAGGGGACACGGGGCAGCAGGGCGTGCGATGGGGACGCTGGGGTTCAGGGAGCGTAGGGGACACTGGGGCTGGGGTATATAGGGGATGCTGGGCAGCAGGGTGAGTGATGGGGAGGCATGGGGCCCAGGGTGCATAGAGGACACTGGGGCCGGGGTTTAAAGGGATTGCCTGCAGCAGGGTGCGTGATGGGGAGGGCACAGGGTGCGTACGGGACACTGAGGCTGGGGTATCTAGGGGATGTCGGCAGCAGGGTGGGTGATGGGGAGGGCATGGGGTGTGTATGGGACACTGAGGCTGGGGTATTTAGGGGATGCCGGCAGCAGGGTGGGTGATGGAGAGGGCATGGGGTGCGTATGGGACACTGAGGCTGGGGTATCTAGGGGATGCCGGCAGCAGGGTGGGTGATGGGAAGGGCACGGGGTGCATAGGGGACACTGAGGCTGGGATATCTAGGGGATGCTAGCAGCAGGGTGGGTGATGGGGAGGGCACGGGGTGTGTGCGGGACACTGAAGCTGGGGTATCTAGGGGATGCTGAGCAGCAGGATGTGTGATGGGGAGGCACGGGGCCTGGGGTGCGTAGGGGACACTGGGGCCGGGGTATATAGAGAATACCGGCAGCAGGGTGCGTGATGAGGAGGGCATGGGGTGCGTAGGGGACACTGGGACCAAGGTATATAGGGGATGCCAGCAGCAGGGTGCGTGATGAGGAGGGCATGGGGTGCATATGGGACACTGAGGCTGGGGTATCTAGGGGATGCCGGCAGCAGGGTGGGTGATGGGGAGGGCATGGGGTGCGTAGGGGACACTGAGGCTGGGGTATCTAAGGGAGGCCGGCAGCAGGGTGGGTGATGGGGAGGGCATGGGGTGTGTATGGGACACTGAGGCTGGGGTATCTAAGGGATGCCGGCAGCAGGGTGCGTGATGGGGAGGGCATGGGGTGCGTAGGGGACACTGGGGCCAAGGTATATAGGGGATGCCAGCAGCAGGGTGCATGAAAGGGAGGCACGGGGTGTGTACATGGGATGCCAGGCTTCAGGGAGTGCCAGCGTGCTGACTGCTGAGCCCGGGACGATGGCCTGCAGGAAGCTCTGGGCTCCTATGGGGAAGCGGCTGGCGAGTGAGGCCGGGGCATGTCGCTGGGGGGCTGGGGTGGAGCCGGCGATGGGGGGATGTGGTGGGTGTCGTACTCCCTCTCTCTGAAGGACCCGGCACGTGGCTCCTCCGGGACTGCGGGCTCCTCTCGCCTCCAAAGCTTAAAGCTGTAAACAACACACACACGCAGCTGGTGAACAGCATGGCCCACGCGGCGACAAAGCCGGCAGCTCGGCGGGCACAGCACCCAACCTTTCTCCCGCAGCGCCAGGCCGCCTGGCTGCTTGGGGTTTAGGGAGGGCTGTGTCTACTCTAGCCCAGTGCTAGGGGCGTGGGGGCACGACCGGGGCATGCTAGCCCCCACCCTGGCTGCTGTTCTCTGACCCCAGGGTGCTAAGCAGAGAGGGTCGGTGCTGCGTGAGTGCCAGGTGGGGATGGCATATCCAGAACCTTTCCACTGGCCTGGGCTCACAGCTTCCTGTCCCCCCAGGTCTAGCCCATCTCTGCTTCAAGGCTCAGCCGGGCTGCGCCTTCCTCTGGGCATCGGCACTCACCACTCGTAGGCGACAGTGCAGAGGAACAAGATCACCAGGATGCCGATGAAGCTGGAGAGGATGGAGGTGATGACGACCATGGTGCCGCTGCGCCTGCCGGGCCAGGTGTCAATGGAGCTCGCCTTGCGACCTGGGGCACAAGGCAGGGAAGCTTTCACCGCAGGCATGGACGGGGTCGGGGACGGGATGGGAGGTGCTGGGGACAGTGGTGGGGACTGAAGGGATCCAGCAGGGAAGGGAGGAGAGGAAATAGGGGGAGGATGGCAGAAGCTGGGATCGTTTAGGGCCAGCTCCCTTAGTGCTGCTCAGACAGTCACTTCCCTCTCCCGGGTTTGTATGGGTGGCCCGATGTCCTGGTAGCTCAGTGTCTGATTCCCAATAGGAAGCTGTAACGTAGCCTGGTCACTCAAGGCTTCTGACTGAGTATCAGGCTGTAGGGCCTATAGGGAGGTGGAAAGCTGTTCTACTGACTCACCCTGGCAATTAGACCAGGTGAGCCCAATTAACAACTCAGGAGGTTAAAAGGCTGAGTATCTCTGAGCAGGGAGGGACAGGGGCCTGCAAGGAGACACCCTGAAAACTGCCAGCTCTGGCTAGTATGTACCATCCTGTCTAACAAACCCAGAAAGCATGCAGAGGCTGAGTCAGGAACCCAAGCCCTTATGTGCTGCCTTGAGAGTGAGGGTGGGATCAGCCTCCTTTACAAGGCTTAAAGGAGACAAGAACCCTCCCCCAAGATGCTTACAATGGAAGACGCCCCTTCCCTGTTCTTCCAGGGTTACCTTGCTTCAGCATAATTTGTTGGGACCATCTTGTCTCTGCCTTGGACCCATTGGTATCCAGGATGAGAAATTTCACTCTGAAAGAGAGGGTGACAAAAGGAGAGAGAAAGTCAATGAAATCTGGCAGGGCTCCAGCCCATGCTGGAGCATCAGGGATGCAGGTGCAAACGGCAAAGCCACTTAGACCTATCACGCTTGGAGAGCAAAACTGACCCAACTTGTCACCAACAGATCTTGGGTCTGTCTGTCCATAGGTTGTCTCCAGACAGCTGGCCCAAGACATCTATCAATTGGATCTTCTGCTGGTACATCTCGATGCAGCTCCACTGAATTCAGTGGAGCTATGGTGAATGACACCAGTAGAGGATCTGGCTCTTCCCCCTTGCCATCACCTTTACCCCGACTCCTAGTTTTTCAAGGCCGGAAGGGCCCATTCTGATCACGTAGCTGGACCTCCTGCAGAACCTTCCCCACTCATTCCTGGGTCGAGCCCTTAATTCCCACTTGTGCCATAGCATACTTGTTAGAAAGCCATCCGCTCTGGCCTTAGAGACTTCAGAGATAGAGGCTGCCCTGGGTCCCAAGGTCGGTTGGCCCAGTGGTTAATTACCTTCACTATTAAATACTTATGCCTTATTCTTAGTCTGAATTCATTGAGTCTCAGCTCCCAGACAGTGGAACTTATTTGAACTTTCTCCGCTAGATTAAAGACTCCCCAAAGCAGATGTCCAGTATTATCAGGCTTTGGTATCTCAGGACCTAGGTACGACAGCGATTGGCAGGTGCACTGTATGCTAAGAGCGACACTCAGACTGCTGTGGTTAAGGATATGATTTAGCCACGGAGGTCACAGATTCTGTGATTTTACCGGACCTCCTTGACTTTGGGTTCAGCCATCAGCAGTGGGGACGGAGGGCTGGAGCTGTATGCCCCTCCCCCATGGGGGTGGGACTTGGGCTGTCAGTTCCCCCACCACCTGGGATGGGACTTGGGCTCTGAGCTCCCCCATCCAGGGTCCAGCTATCATTCCCCCTCCCCTACAGCTCTCTCTTTCCCATCTTATGGCCAGGGCCGGCTCCAGGCACTGGCCGACCAAGCATGTGCTTAGGGCGGCACCTTGGGGTGGGACGGCGTGGCACTCAGCTTTCTTTTTTCTTTTTCTTTTTTTTTGCTTTGTCAGGGCAGCGCTGGAGGGATTTCTTTTTGTTTCAGTGGCGCGGCGCTCGGGGGGGTGGGGCTTTGGGCGGCGCAGTGCTTGGGGGGGCGGCTTGGCCCCGCACTCAGAGAGGGGTGGGGGTTTGGCGTGGTGCTCAGAGGGGGGAGGGGGCTTGGCGCAGTGCTTGGCGGGGTGGGGGCTTGGCGCAGCGCTGAGGGGGTGGGGGCTTTGAGTGGTATGGCCTGGGAAGGTGGGGGCTTGCGCAGTGCTTGGAGTGCAGGGCTTCAGGCGGCGTGGTGCTCGGGAGGGTGAGGGTTTTGGCGGTGCAGCGCTGGGGGGGGCAGGGCTTCAGGCGGCGTGGTGCTCGGGAGGGTGGGGGTTTTGCCTTATTGACAGTGTATGGACTCAAAGTCCCCCTTAAGTAGGAGGGATTGGTTAAAGAATACAGCTCCTGACTAGAGAGACAAACACATTGCAACGCAGCTCAAATTCCACCATGGTTACCCTTGTTTACCAGGGACCACACCCTGCCTGCAAGTGCATGGAGCACAGGGAGACATCTAGTGGCTGAATGTTATTCTGCAAGTAGCCTATCCTCACACAGCATGAGGAACTATTTCTGAAGTAGAAGAGAGGTTTGTTCTCTATCTTTCTGTGTCCGTACAAACCTCCAAAATGCAAAGCCTTCTGGTGCCAGCAAATTTCCTGGGTGAGATCCTGCCCTGAGACACACCTGCACAACCCCACTGAAGTCAACGGGCTGGAAGGATGGATACTAAAAGCAGAATCTAACCCAATTCTCCTCTCAGGTAGCCAGCACAGGGGACTTCTCTGGTTGCTTCCCTGGTGATGCCCCTTTCCCCAGCACCATGTGGGATTAGATATCTGCAAACCACTCCGCCCGCCATACTCAGGAGTTAGCTGGTGTCTAGCTGGGGAGTAACGCTTCAGAAATAAGGGGAGAAAGCTAGAACGGAAGAACAGTGAGAAGAGAGAAGGAATGTCTTTTTCCTGAGCGGCAGGTGAGGAAGAGCATCAGGACTGCGAGGACGGCAGAAATGAACATGCTGGGGCACTTCTCGTTAAAGAGCCCGGTAATTACAAAAGGCAACTGAGTGGCTGGAGTGGAAGGAGGTGGCAGAGCCAGCCCTGTGATCTAGGAACCAGGATCGAGCCGGCTCCTTAAACTTCCTTGCACCCCAGCCAGCCCAGCTTAGCAAATGCATGTGCTGGATTCTATGCATGAGTGAATTTTAGACTGGGAAAGAGCAAGCTTTGATGGTGTGAAGCTTGCTGGGGTGCTGCACTGATTGGAGGAGACAGAAAGCCAGAGAGGATGGGAATGGGACGGGGGAGTTAACATTAAAGAGATTGAATTTGTTATCAGGAATCTCTTTGGGGCAGGGACCATCTGTCTATCCTGTATCTGTACAGCACCTTGCACAGTGGGGCCCTGGTTCAGGAAAATGGTTCCTAGGTGCTACTGCAAATACAGGTGATAATAAACCTCTAATCTCTAACTATATGGGACTGTTTCCTCCTGCTGCCATCAGCATGAGCCCTCTGCCTGCCCAGGAGTTACTCCTGATTTCCGCTGTGTGAGGGAGAAGGCCACCAGGCCCCTATCTGTTGGGCTGCCTGGGCTCAGACCGTCATACCTGTAAGGCCCAGGATGAGGCAGGGGTCCATTGCAGTACTCCAGGCTGTGGTCATCTTTGCAGGAGGTGTCACTGCCAACCCGGAGCACACTAGTGGCCCTGTTTTCAGCACATGGGTAGAAGGCTAGGGAAGTCTTCAGCGTCATGTAATGGAGAGCGGTCGATAGCTTCTGGTAGGGAGGGATTTGGATCTTTGAGGTTGGATTTTTGAAATGAGATGTGACTGCGGATGAAAGAGAAGAGAGCGTTACCAGATTAGGGCTGGGCTGGTGGTCAAGGTAGTTGACTTGGGAGATGGTCGGTCCATTCCCAGCTCTGTCACTGACTGCCAGGCTGACCCTGGGCAAGTCACTTAATCCCACAGTGCCTCAGTTTCCCCATATGTAAATCCTTCGTCATGTCACAGATGTGCTGGGAAGCTAAAGCCATTGGTGCTGAATGGCACAGATGCTGTGGAGATAGGGATCCTAGAAAAGCCTCTAAATACACTGAAAAAACCTGCACCCCAAACCCCATAAGCATAGAAAGGCACAGGTTCGGAATGGGGATTGATTTGGGGCAGACCCCTGACTGCTAAGGTCATTGCTTGAGCAAATTCAGCATCCCCCTGTGGCTGTGAATAAGGATGAAGCTTGGGTTTATCTGCACTGAAAGCACAAGCTGTTACTCCTTGGGCCAGCATAGGATCTACATTAGCGAGAGCAGTGTTAGGGCGTGTGACCTGAACAGGGGTCTGGCTTCACTGCAGAGTTAACTGTGAGGCTAATCCGAGTGCTCAGATCCAGGGGCTGTTCACCTGAGTTAACTCTGCAGCGAAGACCTTCCCTAGATCTGACTGTCTGCTCGGTGGGTGGGGACCATGTTCAGCCCAGCTGCTGCATTACTGGCTGTCTTGCCAATGACTCCAACGCCCAGCGCCTCAGGGCCTAAGATACGTGTCGCAGTGTGAACGGACGCACGAGGGATGGCCCACGGGCGGGCACTCTCCTGCTGCGAGCGCCTGCCCTGGCAATAATTCCGCCCTGTGCACACCAGGAATCAAAATCGCGAGAGTAGACCGGGGATGGCACATCGCCAAGCCGTGTGCAGTGAAACCCTTGTGCCCAACGCCTGCTGGTCCCAGCAAGGGTGCTGCCGCGCTGGGACAGAGAGAAGTGCATCACATCGGGCACGGAGAACAGGCTAACGCTGCAAATCGGCGCCGGCTGAAACAGAGACACATGCTGCTGGGCTGAAATGCACAGGACGTTTGCGATTTCCCAGTGCTGGGGAATGGCCAAGATGCTGTGTCTACACTGCAGAGCCGTCTTCTGTCAGCCTAGCTCATCTACACTGCGTTGGCACAGGGACAGTGGTTTTTCCACAGAGACAGCACAGCTAGGCCGGGATCCGTTTTAAGGGAGAACCAGGCTTTATTCTACAAACACAGAGCACCCTCCATGGAAATGGGGCAGTGGGTGATGAACGTGAGATCACTGCCAGCCAGGCTGGCTGGGTTAGGCATCCAGAGGATTCTTGCTCTCCTAGGAATGCTGGCAGGTCGTTAGCTTCTCGATCTGCAGCGGGATTTTTTCAAAGGGCCGGGTAAAGCGATCTAGCTATAAAGAGCTGTTGTCCCCACGCTCAGATATGAGCAATCCAAAGTCACGCTCCAGGGCGTAAGGTGAGGGCTGCAGGAGCATTTCCCCTCCATTCCCAGCATTGTGCAATTGGCTAGGTGCATAATGGAGCAAAGTGTTCTCCTGAAGCCGCAGCTAGAGGCAAGATACCAAACCTGAAGGACCGGCGGCCTGATCCAGTGTGGCAAACCCCACATTCCTAGGAATCTCTAGAGCCCAGCCTAAAATTTCATGCAAACACGGATTTCTCTGAGCTCATTTAAATTAGGGGCCAGGGTGTCCTTTGACTCTCTCTACCGCTTGGCTGGGCACAGTGCAGCTCATTTGGATGGCAGCTTTCCACCCTGCCTGACTCTGGCCTGGACAGAGGATCTTCTTTAGCTTCCCGCTAGCTCAGGCCTCAGCGAATTGAGGCAGCCAACTTCAGAGGTTACTTTGAAAATGCGAGCCTCCCTGACTAGCCCAAGGCCGCAGAGTGAGTCAGTTGCAGAGCCGGGACTAAAACACAGGCCTCCTAGTGCCGTGCTCTGACCCCGTTGCCTTTACTAGGGCAGGGAGTAACCCAGTGTAGCAGCACATTGGCGCCACTTAGAGAGGAGACACAGCCCTACAATCTCCTAAGCGAGCCAGAGGAAGGACAAGCCAGAAGGGCTGTGAACTTCCTCCTCATACAGTGCCATATCGGGGCTGGCAAAGGTTGTTGTAGGCAGAGGGAAAGGTGCCTGGTGGGGTCTGGAACCACACGTACCGTTAGTGAAGGCGACGACCAGCCAGATGTCATCAGTGCTGTTCACGTACTGATCGAAGATGCAGATGGGCTGGTCCAGCGTGAAGGTGGTAGCGGTGAGCTTCCCTTCCAGCGACTTGGCAGTGATCTGGGGCGTGTAGGGGATTGTCTCTGGAGAAACAAACACACAGAGTGAGGCCGCGAGGCTCGGGGCGGATACGGGGCCCAGCAGAGAGGGGGCGGGGAACCCACCCTTTCTCATTTCCCGCTGAACACAGGTGTTCCCCAGCATTGTCACCGGGCTGACGGGCCCACAGCAGTGGTGACCACGGCGCGAGCATTGCTGGAGAGCCCCCTGTCGAGAGCCGTTCAGCCTCCACACCCTGGGGGCCAGATTCTGAGCTCAGCTGCATCAGTATAAATCTGGAGTAACCCCCCTCAAATGAGCATGAGGCAGCCGGTGAGCTGTGACAGCTGCTTACCCTGCTGCCCAGGATGGACTCGGGGTTCTATTGGGCTGCCCTTGGTCCAAATCTGGCCCTCCGTCTCCCAGCAGAGACCACCCGCCAGGGCGCTCGTTAATAGTTCCAGTCGTCGTGCCCATTTCACACAGGTGACCAACGAGGCTGTTGGCTCTTATCAGCTTAGACCCAGAGCAGACCTGAATCCGTGTCCGAGATGAGAAAGGCTCAGTAGCACCCACCCAGTACCCTCGCGTGTCCCTCAGCACGAGTCACAAAGGGACTGGACGTGGCTCTAGATCACAAGCAGATCCAGCGTTATCGTACTTAGTGCTGAGGGATCTAAGACTTCGTGCCCAAGCCCGGGCCTCTGATCACAAGCCGGATTCACTGAATGGACCCTACTGGCATCTGGGGCCTGCTCCTCAGCTGGCGTCATTTGGCTACCGAGGTAAATGGGCACTGCTCCTTTGACTTCCCTGGAGTGATCCCGATTTACACCAGCTGAGGATCTGGCTCTCAGCATCCAATGTGATGGATGCCCCCGCCAGTGCTGGAAAGAACTTCCTGCAGACCAGCTAAACTCAGTCCCTTAGAGCAGTGGGAATCCGGAGTCAAGCCAGATTCACACTGGTTTAGCTGAGCAAAGTTCCCCCCCCCAATATGAAATTAGAGCCGCCCGTGTCGGGGAGAACTGGGGGGCCCGATGAGAGAGCTGCTGAGCTGAAGGGACAGGGAGGGTCCCGCAGTTGCCATCCTGCAAGGCACAGGGGAGTCCCCATTGTCATGGGCACGGCAGCTGGTGATGTCATGTGGTGTCAGTACTGACGCAGCACCCTGCCTGCCCCTGGGGGGCAGTGTCACCCCAACCCGGTGTGATGTTGTGACTCGAACTCAGCCACGTCGTCACGCAGCAACACAATAGCACCAGCGGGTCACTGTGCCCTGCTGGGTAAACACAAACTCGCGCCAGGAGCGCCGTCCGTGCTGATATGCTCAGCACATTGCAGTCTGTGGGCTCAGGACGTCTTCGATGGCCTGGCCGCCTGGACCCCAGCTCCCCACCTGGGAGCCCCACTGCCCCACGGAGCTCACCTGCTCTGGCATGACGTGGGCAGCGCCAGCTTCTGGGATCATGTGCCCCCCTCGGGCATGGAGAGGCCTGAGAGGGCAATTCAGCTTCCGCAACCCAGCCAGCCCCGTGGCCTCTCTGCTGCGGCTGACACAAAGGGCTATTTGGTGACAGGGGCAGTGGGGAACTGGACTGAGTCCGCAGGCTGGCACCAAATCGCTCGTTCCCACAAGCCACATGCCTGAGGCGCAAGGCTCTGTATCTCCATCGCCATCCAAGCGATAGAGACCCACCTCCTGCTCAGGCTATGCTGAGGGACCATCCTGGGACAAGGCCCCGTTCCCCCTCGCCAAGGGAAAGCCCTGGTGGGAGCCAGCCCAACTCCATCCTGAAGCCAGGGCTGCCTTCCCCAGCGGGTAACTGCCCCAGACTGCAGCTAATGAACTCGTCAAGTGTCTGATTGCTCCAAAGGCCTTGGAGGTCAAGGGGCCCCCTGGTGGGCTTCGGCTCAGGCCCCAAACTGCTTCCCAACAGCAGTCTGAGCTCCTAATACACGCAGGGGGCTTGGATTCCCCCCGGCAAAGTCCTTCTGGGGAAAAGAAGTCTCCCAGATTCTCTCCCTCTGCTAAGTATTTAGGGGAAGATATCCTTCGATTCCACAGCTTTCCCTTCCTCACTCATTCACCCCATGGCTTCTCCCTTCCTCTCCCCACCCCACAGCATCCCTCCCCATCCACCCACCCCATAGCGTCCCTCCCCACCCTTCCACCCTATCAGATCCCCCTCTCAGCCCATTCACCCCACAGCTTCTCCCTTCCTCTCCTGACCCCAGAGTGTCCTTTCTCACCCATCCATCCCCAAACCTCCCCTTCTCTGCCCATTCACTTCATAGCGTCCCTCCCCAACCACCCCATAGCTTCCCTCACCCTCCACCCACCCCATCGCTCTCCCTTCCCTCCCCATCCACCTGCGCCTCCCCAGAGGGCAGCACTACCAGCCCACTCTCCGCTGTTATAGTCAAAAGATTCACCTAGGACCCTGCCCGCGCAGAGCCCAGTCAGCACCACCAGCAGCAGCAGCGGTAGCTCCATCGCAGCCGAGGACAGCCTGGATTCTCTGTCTGCGTCTTGGCCTGACCTGGAGCATGCAGCTGGGACAGCGAGGTCCCCTGTGGCTCGCTCTCTGTCCTGGGAACTAGTGTGAAGAGGATGGCAGAGGGGAAAGATCTCCCCCACCCCGGCCCCGTTCAGATATGTCCCTGCCCCCAGGGTCTCTGCTGTGCCCTCCAGTTCCCAGCCACCTGCATTCCTTGGAGGCCCAGATAGCAAACAGGCCGGGCTGGTTCTTCAGCAAAGCGCCAGGGCCCCAAAGGCTGGCAATGAAAATGCAGTCACGGAGCTGGGAGTGAGGACAATTCCCTCTGGCCGGGGCAGAGAGAGCCCAAGGCTAGCGGCCGTTCCCCTCTGGAGGCTGGATTGGGCTAGCCCAGGGCCTGCAACCTTCAGTTCAAGCCCAGTTAGGCTTGCAGGAGTGGAATGAACGTCCCCGTGGCTGGGTGTCCTTGCATGCTGCCTTGCTCCACTCAGTCCCCAGTGGCTGAGCCTGACTCCCAGGCTCCTGTGTTGCTCCCCAGGGGCCTGGATCTGAACCTCACTCACCTGGGAAGGCAAGAGGCCGAGCTCTGGGCAAGGATCCCTAGGTGAGGTTCCCTGGCCTTTGTTCTGCAGGAGCATCACAATGGCCCCTTCTGGTCTTAAAAGCCCTGAAGTTGAGGGAGGTTTGGCAGAGTTTTCATAGCCTCCCATGCGCTCACACCCATTAAATTACCCTCGGCGGTAGGAGGGTATTGCTGATGGAGACACAGGGAGGTGTAGGATCAGCATGGTCAGAAGGGTTCAGCACCCACCCCGGGCCAGATTTTCAGCCATCAGCTGCTGAGATCTTTCCAACATCTGTCCCTTCGTTAGGTGCCTGCAGAGGATTGGGGCTCTTTGAACCCCTAGCCCACTGTGGGGTCGTGAACATCAGCACCCATGTACCTTTTCCTCCATCACCTAGCAGGGTGGTGGCGGAGCGAGACATTGGGAGTGAAACTCCCGAGTCCCAGTCCAATGCCAGGGCTGCCAGGCCACCTGTCCTGAACCCACTCCAGCCTTATTCGATTTGGGTTAATCTCTAGAGTGGACTGATCCAAACCCACACATCTTTCCACGCGGGGTCCGGTTCAACTTCAGCTCCGAGCGTTACGCCTCAGGCCTCTGATTATAAACAGAATCAGGTTGATCAGTGGATGGAGAGCGCTCTTCATTTCGTGCATTTCACAGTGTTTTACACAGATGGGTCAATAGCGTTATGCCCATTTTATAGATGGGAAAACTGAGGTGCAGAGCCCTCCAGAGCTGATGTTCCCAAAATGGGCTTTAATTCTGAGTGGCTCAGTATTTGAGCCTCATGGCTTTGAATGAGCACCTCTGCAAGCCTGGCCCACTGTGTGTCCAACACTGGGACCCCAAATTGGAGGCACCTACATTTAAAGGCCACTTTTGAAAACTTTGGCCCCCGTGACTTACCCAAGGTCACATAGTGAGCAAGTAGCACAGCTTCCTGATGCCTAGATGGTGCCTTTATCCACTGCACCGTGCTGCCTTATGGGCTTCAGAACTGTACTGTGCACACGTCGGTGACAGGCTAATTCCTATCTTGTCCCACTCCCTTCTGGGCCTGCGGGGCTGGAAACACGCCTGCCCCCCACCAGCTTCCACACAGCATTCCGGCCATTCCAGAGAGCGCAGAAAAAGCTCTTCCCGAATGTGGTGTTCTTGCAAAGTGAGAGGGTCCTGCCCCCAGTTCCGGCACTGAGGTTATTACAGAGACAGGTGGATCTGTTTCAAGGGTAATTAGGAGAGAGGAGTGTACAAATCACCAGGAAAAGGAAGCTCTCTGGGCCGGACTGCATCTTTAGTGGACAGAGAGTAAATCGGGGCTGGGGCGGGGTTTCCAATGACATCAAAATGTTACCTAAGGAGAATCCAGACAGGCTGAAATCCTGCCCCACAGAGATCTTTGGGACTTTTGCTCCTGTCGTCAATGGGGCCAGGATTTCACCCTAAAGGTATAAATTGGGGCCACTCATTTAATCCCAGATATTTGGGGTGAGTTTTTTGGGGAGCATTTTTGTCAGAGAGAGAGATTGATGGGGCCAAATGAACCAGTATCTGCTCCACTCTTTAGAAGGCCCCATCCTTGCACTGTTCATTCGGTAACTACAGTGGCTAGAACCCAGGCCTTGCCCCTTGTGTGCAGAACCTGGTCAGATGCACGGAACAGACGCACACTGTCCATGCAATGAGACATGAATGCACTCAATATAGACACCAGGTTTCCAGACAGCAAAGCCACATATCTTGACACGTCTCTATTTCCATTGAAGTGTCATTTCAACGAGCTAAACCACTTTGTCCTTAATTCCAATAAGCACCTTTAAGATCTCCGGCGGGTTTCCATTTTTTTCCCTCTAAATTCACCTTTCTTGCCATGAGATTTGCCTCCAGCTTACAAACTGTACCTCGTTCTTTTCTGTTCCTCGTTACAGGACTGCAAGGCCCACTTGGCAATGGGCTCTGCCCCCATTGACTTCTTCTGAAAAGTGCGGCTAATGTTACCCCCCACCGTGGGAAGGTGCTTTGGGCTCTACAGATGAAAAGCGCTAGCCGAGAGCTTGGTGCTATTATCATGATCAGGCTGTGGGACTCTATGCAGGAGGAAGGTGAAAATCAGAACAGCTTCAATATGGCAATTTACACCAAGTGATCAGCTGGCCCCTTGCCTCCATTTGGGATCAGGGGGTAACTTGGATTCCTGTTACCTTAGAAACATTTGACAGCAGCCTGAAGGGGGGTTCCAAAGAGGATGGAGCTCGGCTGTTCTCAGTAGTGGCGGATGACAGAATAAGGAGCAATGGTCTCAAGTTGCAGTGGGGGAGGTTTAGGTTGGATATTAGGAAACACTATTTCACTTGAGGGTGGTGAAGCACTGGAATGGGTGCCCTAGGGAGGTGGTGGAATCTCCTTCCTTAGAGGTTTTTAAGATCTGGCTTGACAAAGCCCTGGCTGGGATGATTTAGTTGGGAATTGGCCCTGCTTTGAGCAGGGGGTTGGACTAGATACCTCCTGAGGTCCTTTCCAACCCTGGTATTCCATGATTCTATGTACATGCTGGGCTTCCCCATTCACATTCACAGCCATAACCGCCCACAGTCAACATGCCCCCACCCCAAGCATTAGCCGGCCGGGGCAGCCAGGGAGAGCTAAGCAGCAGGTGATGGCAAGAGATGTAGGGAAGAATCAGCTCTGCCAGTGGCTCTAAGACCCATTACCCATAGGAAACAAGAAAGAGCCATGGGTTGCACACAGCCTGGTTGGGGGCATAGCTAGGGCACGCCAAACGGCTGCACAGGGCGACCACGTCGTCCTCTGCGACTCAGCATTACAGGGCGGCAGAAGAACCCTCCGGTGTGGAGTCCCGTGGACGTGGTGGGACTCAGCAGCGCAGTGTCCTGCTGCCAAGGGCTGCTCCCAGGCAAGGCCGGGGGAGCTCTGTCAGTGAGCTGGCCGGCATTAGGCAGTGACCTGCCTTCGCCACGTGAGACATTTGTGCACCACCACGAGTCACTGGTTGATGGAGCCCCTGGGCACCGTTCAGCGGCTTGGCTGACATCTTTACAGGGTCAGTCCCCAGCTAATAACAAACCAACCATCGCCCTGGCCTAGGCACTAGGGATAACTGGAGAGAACCTGGATTCTCTGCATTCCTTACCGCATGGCCCATCCAGCTAGTACCAGGCTCACCCGAAAAGGTTCACAGCGCCAGCCTAGTCCAGCTGCAAGCTGCACAGGCGTCCAACCCCCCTTTATCTGCCAGTGGTGCTGCTCCAGTCCAGGGCCCCCATCCCGGCCTGCTAATGCAGCGTGCTAATGACTTGGCTCATTCCCTGCTATCATCAGTCTCCCTTGGCTTTGCAGGGAAGGTTTGGGGTCAGTTCTTATTGTATTCAAGCCGCCTCTTGTGCCCTCGGCTGGGCTCTGGGAGCACGGTGCTCAGAAAGGCTACACGGCTGTAGGAGGAGACCGTGCTGTGTTTGCGAACACTGCCTGTGCGGTTATGACTTGGTTCCTTACTGCCCAAGGCTCTGATACCCCAGCTTCAGAACACTGCGGCCAACAGGGGCCTGGCCAGTCTGTTAGATGGGAAGCGCTTCACAGCAGAGACTGTCCACTGTTCTGGGCATTTACAGCACGTGGCCCAAGGGGCTGGGGCCTGAGGCTCTGCCGCTACACCAATAATGAATAAAACCCAGTCACCTCCAGCATTAAAGAAACACAATCTCCCCTCTGCTGGTTCCGCGCCCTTGTAAGCAGCATCATAAGGCCTCTGGGTTCTCGCGCAGCGGGCCCCGACTCCCAGCGAGAGCCCCAGGGGCAATCTGCAGAACCCCGCCACGTTCCGGTCAAAGACAACGCGAGCTATTTGCAAAGGAGGAAGCCCAGGGCGAAAGGAAATGCAGCAGGTGGCTGCGAGAAAGAGGGACTCTGCTACGGCCAGACAAAAGACAATGGGAGGTTTCAGTCAGGCCTGTCCTGCCACATTACAAGAGCTCCTCTGCTGTCCTCACCCCTCTCCCTCTGGCCATGCGTCTGCTTTCAGCTCAGACAGGTACTGCAGCATTGGAGTTCCTCTGCTTTGCCCCCCCACCAGCTCAGACCTACGCTGGGGGAGTTAATCGCTTATCTGCCCCGGGTTGGGCTCCCCAGCTCAGACCCGTCCTGCGGCATTACACGAGTGCCTGGCCGTCCTCATCTCCCATTCGGAGGCAGGACAGGATCCCCACTTTACAGACAGGGGAAACTGAAGCACCAAACTCCCTCCCGAGCAGCCCCCTTCGTGTTGGTTCAGTCCTGAGCAAAGGCTGCTGTAGCATCAGTGCTCAACAGGGATTAAACAGCACCTGAGCCTTTCACATGGGCTCCCTCCACTAGCGTCTGGCTGCACAATGTCCACTGGAGGCCCGCCCCATGCTGAGCAGGTTGGGGAGAGCCCCCACGCTGTTCCACACACGCTAAATACCATCTCATTCATGCACAATATCCCAGAGCACAGCTGGAAGCCCAAGATGCCGTCCCCATGGTAATTGTTGACCAGCTGCTCTCAAAAGTATTGTCTATGGGGTTGTCACCTTGCCCAGTGGTGCTGCGGCTGGATGAGCTCTCCCTGGGTTTCCGTTCTTTAGTGAGCTGGGTGCTATTCCCCTGCGGCCAAGGACCTGCTCTGCAACTGTGGCCAAGTTGCTGGGCCTGGTCTGTGCCTCAGTTTCCCCAGTTGTAAAGCAGGGAGGATGCTGGTGCCCTCCTCTGTAAAGTGCTTTGACATCTATGGGTGAGAAATGCCACAGTGTCACTGTCCTCAGGGGATCGGACAGGCCCCTGCTGTGCTGTTCTGTTCCTCTTCCCTCTTCCAGCTGAGGACTTCTGCCCCTTGAGAAAGATTTTACTCTGGCTTTAGCCCATCTCAGCAGATTTGTCCAAGCTCTGTGGTGGGACAGGAGCAGAAGGGACTCCAGTCGCTCTCCTCTCTTGACTCGGTCGCTAGCAGCTGCCCCTCAACCCTTGTGACAACCTTCAGGAGCCCCACTGCCAAGTCACCCCCGGCCCCCCGGTCTCTGCTGCCAGCAATTTCTCAGCATGGAGGTGGAGTGTATGCCAGGGAATAACATTGGTTTCATCTCTGCTATGCCCGTCCCATGCTGATCCCAAAGCAGGGCAGGGAGCCAAGGAGGAACCTGGTAGGGGGAAGGAGGGACAGGGCTGGCTCCAGCTATCATTCCCTATTCCCCCCCCAAATCCCTTCCCTTCCCCACAACGCCCCCCTAGCAGCACCCTCATAATCCAGTTGTGATGATGCAAGGACTGCGCAGGGCTCTAAGGGTTAACATGGGGCCTCTCACTCAGTTAACCCAGTAACGAGGCAGGATGTGAGCAAGACCCTCGGCGTCAGTAATGCCTGAAGCCCCAGTCCTGCAACCACTTACACACATGCTCAGCTGAGCTCAGGCGTTGTCCCGTAACTGGCTCAGACTTGTGGTTCATCTTGCCCACTCTCCTGTCTGGGATCACTCACACGCTTCAGGGTAAGCACAGGCACGGCTGCAGGCGAGGGGTACTCGCCAAGCCAGGAGGAAACAGGTTAAGAGCTGGGTCACCTCTGAGCTAAGCTGTCCTGGGCCTATCCCCAACTCTCACGGAATCCAGGAGCCATCATCTGGGAGGAGACGTTAGTCGCATTGCGGTAGCAGCAAGGAGGCCCAGTCGTGGACGGTGCTAGGCCCTGTACAAACACAGAGCAAAGAGCTTATCATCCCCTGCCTCCTCCACCCCCACATCGTTTGTTCAAACAATTGCCGAGAGCCTGCTGCGCTCAGAGGATGAACGCCAGCCCTCGCTTGGCTGCATCCTGATGCCGCTATGGGGACAAGAGGTTGGAACAACACATGCAGCACTTGGTGAACTTGCTGCTTGGTTAGTTCCTTGTTCCCTCGCACTGACCTTCTGGAACTCCCCCAGAGTGTTTGTACCAAAATGGGCCTCCCTGGTGCCTGGCACTGGTTTGCCATTCCCTGGTTTGCTGCTTCCCTCTCCCTGGCGTTCTTTCGCCACATTCCTCCAAACTGGTCTCCGCTGAAATTCAAACCGAGCTAAGACCAGTGGCCCAGAGGTAGTTAGACACCTGGCCCCATTAATTGCAACGGGAGCGAGGCACCTAAATATCTCTTGAGTATCTGGGCCATCCACACTACGCAGTCGCCTGGGTTTAGTTACATTGGTTTCGAAACCAATGTAGTTAGATTGGTGCAACTTTTGGGTGTGGAGCTGTGCACAGGCTCCCGCCCAGACACGAAAGCTAGCACCGGTCAACGTAAGCAAGGCCGTGTCCACCCGGCCACTGCCATCGACCTTGTCTCCCCGCCTCTTGGGAAAGTGGAGTTAAGAGGGCAAGTGACATTTTAGTGTAGACGCAGTTAGGTTGATGTGAGCTGCCTTGCATTGATCTCTCTTGTGTAGACCAGAGCTTAGCCTCACTAACTTGACAAAGTCCTGGCTGGGATGATTTAGTTGGGGTTGGTCCTGCTTTGAGCAGGGGGTTGGACTAGATACCTCCTGAGGTCCCTTCCAACCCTGATAGTCTATGATTCTAACTAAATCCTGCCTGGAAGGGAAGACACTTACACCTCCTCAATAAACACTTTAATGCCTGCCCAGCCCCCTTGCTGGAGTTGAAGGGAGGACTCAGGGAGGGCTAACAGCAGACCATGCCTCAGTAATCCCCCTAGGCGCCAGCACATCCGTCTTTTGATCACTGTTGAGTGTTTCACCTAGTCCGGAGTGCCAGGCCACTTCAAGCCAGTGTTCAGGGCACCGCATCACTCCCTGAGGGCTCAAGCTGTGCTTAGCTTCATACCTCCCTTCCTACCCAAGTTTAGAGCCTGCTCAGTTCTTTATGCAGGGGCAGGGCCCCTGGTCTTGTTCAGCCAGAAGCTGCAGTTGGGGAGGGGTTTTCTGGCTATCATGTGCTAACCTGTCTCACCTGGGGACTGCTGCTGCTGGGTCTCAGCTCCTGTTGGACAGCTCTGTAATGCTGTAGGACGGCATCCGAGGAGGGTGGGGAATTGACCACAGCCCCCAGGCTCTCCTGCTGGGGAGTGACATGCCCCGCCCTTTCCTCGCGACCTGCGGCGCTATTTGCAAAGCCTCTGCCAGGAAAGGCACAGCTTGCATTGTGCAGCAGACCATCTCGCTACTCCTAATTCAACAACAGCACCTCAATGACTAGGGACACAGAGCCCATCCACGGACTCCAGGAAACATCCTTCCCCCTGGCAGGATTGCTTCTGCTGTATCCCTGCCACACTGGGTCACACCAGATGGAGAAAGCTCTGCTGAGACAGGACAGGTGGCCACCACCATATTTAGCAGAGGAACAGTAGGTCTGGCTCTCTTCAGCGTTAGCCAAACTCCAGTGAAGGACCACGTATCAGAACAAAGAGAGACTAAAGTATCAGACACACGAGATTCCTTCAAGGCTAATGACAACTCTCCATAGCAATGCAGCGTTTATTAGGAGCACAGCACATCTATTAAATCAGCTACCTGGGGAAAAGGGGGAGAAAGGATGCACTGAGCAGTGCTCCGGTGCATTAGCCAGATAAGTATGGACATTACTGGCCTCTTGTTGCTGATCCAGAGCCAGCAAGAGGTCCCTCAACGCAGCGAGAGAGCAGGACTAGGACTTCCCAAGTGCTTCGAAAGTACACAGAAGCGAGTTGATCAGCCACCTAGGGAAGATATTCCAAGCATGCCCTGGCTTCAGCAGGAGTGCTCCGGTGTCACGCCCGAGACCCCAACGTCAGGACCCTTTGCTTATACAAAAATAACCTGCTCTCCAGAAAACAGCCTGTACAGAGCACGTGACCCCCAAATACCGTGTTATTGCTCAGAACACAAGTGATAAGAAACAAACTTAAGGCAACAGGAATAAGTGCACTAGCCGCCCGCCATAGGCTGGAGTAGGCATGCGCTGTGCATTGCACAGACGCGACGCGGAGCCGGGACAGAGGTGAGTTACTGTCTCAAGCAGGCCTCGGTGACGCCCTGAGCTGCCAGCTCCGCCAGCACATTGTCCAGGTAGTTGGGGTCGGGGTAACCGTGGCCGCTGAGATTGGTGTCCATCTCCGTCTTGTGGTGGATCTCGTTCCACACCACCGTGTTGCTCTCGCCGGTCGTGCTGGAAGTGCCCACAGTGAAAATCAGGCGCCTCTTCCAGGCCACCCTCAATAGATCCAGGACCTAGAGATGGCAAAGGGGAAAGCTCGATTATCCACCCAAGTCCAGGGCTGATTTCCGCTCCCTGCAATTCCCTCCTTTCCCAGGCTCAATGGCCACATGGTGGGAACGCTGCCCAAGTGGTGAAGGCAGCATGGCCTAGTGGTTGGGGCAACAGGCTGCAAGTCAGGAGCTCTATTCCTGACCGAGCCGGCACAGATCACTTCCCCTCTCTGGTCCTGAGTTTCCTGGCTATACAGTGTGGGGGAAATGACACTTAACCCCTTTCGCCTGAGGATTTCAAAGCACTCTGCAAAGGTGGTATCAGTATTAATGACCCACAGCACCAGCAGGCCGACTTCCTTCCCTCCCAGAGAGGCAGGAGGAGATGCAAGCCCTGCTCCCTCTGGATCTATGCAATATCCTCCTAGTCCATCCCTGGTATGGGTATGAGCTAGCACCAATGGCTTCCAGTGCCTTTCCCCTCCTCCAAAAACATAGCATTAAACCAAGGAGATGTGGAGATTCCACAGCCTCCCTTATCAAACTGCTCCATTTACCCAACTGTCCTTGCAGTTACTAAAGGGACCCACCCTGCCAGGTACCGAGTGCCACCACTCACTTAACTCAGTGGAAGTCCAAGGCACTCAGCTCCTTGCAGAAAACCCTGCCTGATTGTAGGAGGCAGGAAGTATGTGCTCGTGCTCCAGGCAGAGGACGCACCATCCACGGACTAAGATTGCAAGTCACTTGTGGTTTGCAAACTTAAGAGCCACCATGTGAATTCAGTTACTGCACAGACGGGGAGTGAGTGCGTGGCTCTTGTAAGACTTCAAGTAAGTCCATTCAGCCCCACTGGAAAAAGACCAGACTTAGGTCAAGTGCCAGTTACTGGTGAAGTCATCACTTGGATCAGAACTTTCATTACCTTTCTGCCCTTCTCATTATCGGGAAGGTAACAGTACCGGGGAAAGCCTCTGGCTGTGTATGGCATCCCTGGATTGGGGTGCTCCGGGCCCTGCAACAGATAGAGGCAATCAATCAATCCCGTACCAATGCCGGCTCCTTTAGTTCACGGTCTGTGTGCTAGGCACATGACGACAAAACCTGGGTGTCTCAGTCATGGAGCAGGGCCTGGGTGCTGTTCAGACAGAACCGGAGACAGTCGCTGCCCCGAGGGGCTTACGGCTGCCTGCATACCTGAATTCCCCTGCTAATGGAGTACACAATCTGTATCGTCCCGCAGTCCTGGTGGCCGGGAAGGGATTGAGTGAAAGTTGAAACCTCCATCTTCCCTTTGGGCTGGGTGCCTGTCTTTTCGCCATAGATGGTTTTACAGGAGGGGCACTGCAGGCTGCCATCCTGTGGGTGAAAAGGGTCACTGTCAGCAGGATTTCACGACACTAGCGAGGACACTGGCACTAGTATCTGTATTGCCGTCCTGGGCCCTACTCATGGGGCAGGACCCTGCCGTGCTAGCTCTCGTAGGGAAGAGTGGGCCGGGCCAGTGGAGTACCTTGTTCCCATTGGCGTACATGGCCAGCACGCAGAGCAGGTGGAAAGCGTGCTGGCATTTGGTCAGTTGCCCCACTGCTTCCGGCTTGATTGTCTTGCACTCACAGGCATCGCTGTAGCCAGAGGGCGATGCCAGCTTTTCCATACAGATGATACAGTCCTTGAAACAGAGCAAGGAGAGACGCCATTTACCGTCAGCATCGGGCTGCATCCAACATTAGCTCTGTTGATGCATCAGCTTGCCAGACAGACTATTTAAAATTAGTCTTCAGTGGCATTAAAAACCCCCTTCGAAGACTGAGGAAGTCCCTGTCCCCCCACCCCCGAGCTTTTACCTGTTGGGAAAACATTGATTCTTCTAGTTTATTTGACTTGCCGATTGGTGTGATCTCTAGAGATCTGCCCCTATAATCTAATTAAAAAAAGGTATTTCTACACCACCTCCCATCCTGAAGGATCCTAAAGACCTATACAGTAACTCCCCACTTAATGTCCTCTCGCTTAACGTTGTATCGATCGTACGTCTCTGCTCCATTACAGAACATGCTCGTTGAAAGTTGGGCAATGCTCCACTATGATGTCATGTGGCTGCCTGCTTTGTCCACGGCTGGCAGCACCCCCCTCAGCTCCCTACGCCCCCCCCCCCCAGCACCTCCCACCCACCAGAGGACCCCACGGATCAGCGCCTTCCCCCTCCTCCTCCCCACCTCCTGCCAGCAATCAGCTGGTCTGTGGCATTCAGAAGGCAGGTGAGGGAGGGAGGGGGGAGGCTGCGTGCTGCTTCCTCGCTCCTCCCCCAGCCTCCTAAATGCCACAAGACAGCTGATCGCTGCATGCAGGAGGTGGGGTAAGGCGCTGATCTGCAGGGTCCGCTGGCAGGTGGGAGGCTCGGTGGGGTGGGGTGGGGGGTTGTAGGGGAGCTGGTAGGGGGGCTGCCAGCCTGTTTAATACTGATTTTAAATTGCTTGTTTAAAATGTATATAATGTCTTTTGTCTGGCAAAAAAAAAAAAAATTCCCTGGGACCTAACCCCCCCACCTCCCCCATTTACATTAATTCTTATGGGGAAATTGGATTCACTTAACATCATTTTGCTTAAAGTGGCATTTTCAGGAACAGGACGACAATGTTAAGTGAGGAGTTACTATACATACACCCTGAAATCCTAACCTCTGGCTTAGAGGCCAGCAGCTAACGAGTGAATGGCCCAAGCGGGGCTAGCATCGGAAGTTTACACCCTGGAGTTTTTGGTGAAAGGTGGAGGGACGAGACGGTTTTCGTAGCTACGGGAGGAGAGCGCCCTGGAAAGCTGGGCCAGCCCAATTTGGGAGCAGGGTTCGCTAGTCTGGTCTCTGTCTGAGAGCAGCGTACTCGCTTACAGATTGGAAGAAGCCAAACCTCTTCGCACTTGAGGATTAGGCTAAATAAGGAGGCAGCCTTGTATAACTTCCTATCTCGAGTAGCCGTGTGTACCCCTCCTCAGAGCTCCTGGAGCCAAAGCAGACTCGGGGGCACTGAAATGTATTTTGTTAGCTGCTGAGCAAGGCAGTTTTTCCCCCCCGTGAGATCTCTGTAGGCAACACACATTTAAGCTGCAAATATGCTGCTGGGAGGTCCCACTGCAGCTGTCTCCTCCAAGCATTAGAGTCTGCACACGGGACCCTCTAAATAAATGTCCCAGCCTTTGGGGGCACTTTTACCAGTCTAAGGTCCCAAGTCAGCATCCATCACTGCCTCCCGTTCGTTTGGGTGCTTCCCAACAGACAGGGAAGTTTAGGTTGCTTCAAACTCTGGCTGTGTTGAAGTCTGGAGAAGCTCACACACCCACCAGAAAGGCAGAGAGCAGTGGTGTCCCAGAGTAGGAACAGGGACCCTGGAGTGTCACTCACATGCATTGTTAGGTATGGTCTGAGAGCTCAAGGCAGCGTACAGGCCTTGCAGATACAAGATATTCCAACCAACAGGCCTTTTCACCTAGTGCTGACAAGACCATTAACGGGGGTCCATTGGGAAGTCATCTGTGGGCCAGATCCTCAGCTGGTGCGTGTGAGCATAGCGTCCGTGAAGTGACCAGCTGAGGACCTGGCGAACAGGTTAAAGAACTGAGTAGGTTTCACACGAGCCTTTCCCGATATGCAGTAAGGCAGCCTCTTATCCAGCCCACAACTGCTTTCCTTTCTTCCGTTCTTCCCTCTCTGGGGGGGTGGTCAGAAACTCCTCTGAGTCCTCGCACTCACCTCATCAGCGGGGGCTCCTCTCAGCTCTTCCAAGTATTTCCTCACCACCCGCTCGTGCTCGCTTGGGTTCACTGAAGAAAGGGAGGGAAGAAGAGAAAAAAAAGCCCATCGGGAAATAAACATGAGCGAGAGGCAGCTAAGGAGGGAGGAGAGCAAAGCAGGGCAGGCCAGCCTGCCGAGGAAAACGGTTAAGGGTTAGAGTTGAAGCAAGTTAGTCCAGCAGGGGCCATTGTGACTGGGCAGCGCTACTCTGCTATAGTGCTCAGGTGCTACGGGTGCAGGAAATGTGTCGATTTTAAGGCCAAAAAAGGGACCGGTGCTCACATGTCCTGCAAAACACAGGCCAGAAAATGTCTCCCAGTAAATGGCAAAGAGAGAAAGAATCAGGCTGTAAAAGCTACCACTGCATGGGGTGAACAGCCGCTGCTCCATCTGAAGTCAATGGGAGCTGTAGATGCTCAGTCAATCTGAAACAGACCTCAGGATCCTCTCTAGTCTCCCGACACTTTGCTGTCCCATGCCCGCCCCTCATACTAGACACTGCCACCTTTCAAAGATCAGTATTTTGCTGCCCTGTGTCTCAGAACCAGGCTCAAGGACCAAACACACTGCAACGATGGAAGAGTGCCATGGATCCTACATTACGGGGACACATACGGTCTGAAAACCATTATCTAGATGCACTAGTGCTCTCATCCCAAAGAGAGCCAGGCAAAAAATCTTAAGTGAAGACACAACCAAGATCGGATCCAGCACTTGTCAAGGTGTTCTCCTTATGCTATGAAGCAGCACGAGAGTGCAGTAAGTGTCACTGCTGGATGCTGCGTTCCTAGCAGGAAAGCAAACACTTCCTCAGAAAGAAAAGGGCCTTTCTTGTGAACGTCTCACGGCTGATCTTGGCCGGCACCTCCCATGGAACAGAAGTCATTGGGGTTTCTAAAATAAGCGGGTTTCTTAATACAGTGAAAGCAAGTCTCCAGAATTACTAACTGGGCAGAGGCCCGGATCCACAAAAGTGTTGAGGCATCCCACTGATTTTATGTAAGTTGTGCCTAGGTACCTCTGAGGAGCAGGGCCTGAAATCCTTATATTCACCTGAGTTCTCCCCTAGCTGAGAGCCAGTGCAAGCACGTACGCCCCACAGTGGTCCCAGGGCTTGCCCTTCAGCACAGGAATGGATTTTCTCTCTGCTGCTACCTCAGGGTATCCTTTCCTCCCCACCCACCACCCTACCCAGACTCTGGTCTAGGACCACCCCGGGGCTGGAGAGGTACAGTGCTTTTCACTGAGCTCACCTACGTGGCAGAGAACCCGCAGTGCCACAATGGTGGACACTGGTCTATGAGGCTCTGAATGGAGACTTCTAGCCCCTCTCAGGTAGGACATCAAACAGCCATCAAAGACCAACTTCCTGCCAGTCCTGGCATGGGCCGTGGGGCCAGCTGCTCCTGACCAGTATGGTTAGGGTGGCATTTCACCACACTCCTTCCCACAGGTGAAAAGCCCCCTGGAGGCTCCCCCACTCCTGCCCTGAAACATGGGGAGAAGGAGGAAGAATCCCATCATGGCCCTGACCCAGCCCATGTGTAGGAAGAGAATGAACTCCTCCTCCCTTTGAACCCAAGGAGATGGGATGAATCACTCCCTCCCCCAATGGCAATGCCCCCCACCCCCCCCAAACACGCACACAAAGCTCAGGTGGGATTTTGCAGACCACCCTGTGAGCTGCCTGCTGAATGGCAGCAGACTGCTGGGGCTGGGTTTGGCAGAGGGGCCTCGGGGCATCCATGCCCAGTGCCCACTGAAATGCAATGAGAGCTGGCCAGCTCAGGGGTCCCCCTGCTCTAGCTGACACCCTGACCCTGTGATTCAGCACTCAGGGGGTCATAAAGCACAAGGGGGCTCCATTAAGCAGCTCACTTGCCTCCCAAATGGGTTAGACTGGGATTGGCTCCTTGTGGGACAGAGGCGCTCAGGAAGCCCCCACCACGGAGCTGGGAGCCAAGAACCTGTGATGGGTCAGACAAGCCAGGGCAAAGTGGGCTGGTGCCCCTTGCGCTGTCACCAGGTGCCACGTGACCCGACAGCAGGGCAACAAAGCTCCTTACCAGTAACTGTGTCCATCACAGACGCGATCAGGCTCTTCCACCAGCCTGTAAAGGGAAACATTTGCACAATCAACGTTATGACTCCACCTAGCAGAGGGCAAAAGAGAAGACTAGTCACTCAGCTGGTCTCGAGTGCTCGGCCACTCCCTCCCCACTCAGCCCTCCTGAAAAGTCAAACAGACCTACAGACGAGAGAGGGGCCGGAGGGGTGCAGGGTGGGGGAAGAGGAGTGCCACGACAAATGCTATTACCAGTCAGTAATTTTTCCTTGCCCCTTCTCCTCTTCCTCCATCCCAGCCAGCAAAGGTAGAGGGGCCCACAGGACCCAGCAAAGGCAGCTTGCAATGAGAAACTCAGGCCTACCACAAAGCAGAGGAGTTTCAGTGGCTGACGCTCCAGGCCCCTCCACCCAAGAGGACACCACGTTCTCAGTGTCCCTGGAAGGGCAGAACTGGCTCTCAGTGTCCCCTGGTCAGGTTTCCTCAGCTTACCCCTCCAAAAGGCATTTCCCTAAGTGCCGCAAACACGCTGTGTGCGCCTCTTGTAGGCCCCAACAGTGAAGGCTCATTAAGGCAATTCCACCTGGGTGACCCTGTCTTCCAATTCTGTCACCCTGTTAACCGCACCGCTGTGGAGCAGGATGCAGGCTCCTGGGCTCAGGTGTGGCCAAGAGCAGTATCTCTAAAGGCAACTCAATAAACAACCCCACCACCGATGAACAGCCTAGGTTCCAGCACTCTCTCTGACAGCTCGGAAATGCTAAGAGGAAAACACAGGAGTTACAACTTATTTTGGTCACTGAAGAGAGCAGTTGTGGTTACACAGGGATTGGGTCTGATGGGCACCATTCATGCAGAGTCACTTTTCAGAGTAGAAAGTAGTTTTACGAGGGAGACAGAGAGGACCATCTACTTTTATGCGAAGGTGACATTCCTTGATCAAATGGGCAAAGGTTCTGCTGCCTCAGGTCCCTCCCTTCGCTCTGGATGTCGGACAAATTGGTCTCTTCAGTTCTCGAAGACCTGGTTTTGGGGCACAAAGAATTCCAGGGGCATTCGACAGCCAGCTTTTGCCCAGAAGACGTGGCCAGGTTCCAGGCTACATACCGATGAATAGGAACGCAGGAATGAACAACCCTTTTGGACAGTGAGAGGGGAGATGAAAAACTACCTTGTCCAGTGAGAAAGATCAACGTGTAACGATTCCATTGCATCTGCCTTCCTGGATGAAGAAAAGGCTATTGAAAGGCTACTTTCTGAGGGCTAATTCTGACTTGCACTGGAGTCAACGGCTAAACTCCCACTAATATCAACGGGACCAAGATCCAGCCCAAGGCCTGTAGCTCCAGGGAAACCCGCCCCATCAAGACAAGAGACCACCCCCCCGCCTCCACTCCTGCAGCAGAGTTATGCTAGTGACAAAGAGTTTCTAGCTGATGGCCTGGAACAGAGATTCCTAGATTTTAAAGGCCAGAAGGGGCCACGATGACCCTCTAGTCTGACCTCCTGAAGAGCACAGCGTGGAGAACCTCACCCAGGGATAACTGCAGCAAGCCCATAGCTTCAAATAAGCACAAGAAACTAAGGTCCAGCCAGGCCCAGGAGCCCCACTAGTACAAATAGCTACTGTTTACACCCCCACAGTGCTAGTCCGCGAAAAGCCTGGTCTTAAGGAAACCCCACTGGACGTTGTGAGAAGGGATTGGGGACCAAGGGCTCGGGGCTGTGCCAAGAAATCCCATCCTCATGCTGCCAGCCATCAGATTCTCTGCCCTGGAATGCCCAGGGCGGGGGAAGAAGTGGGGGAGATCTTCCCAACTGACCTGACAAGTAGCCTCAGGGCCAGAAACCCATGATGGCCAGGGCCAGCCCGGGACTGAGCAGATGGCAGGGGCCCTGTCTCAGTTTGCTTATTACTCTCTGAGCAGTAGGAGGTAGGAGGATGCTGTTCCCAAGGACCTCACTCAGATAATGGCTTAAAAGGGTCTGGCAAAGATGCTTAGCGTCTCTGCTCAGCCAGTACAGATGCAAGCTAGCTGGGCAGTTTCTGGGCTCATCCAGACCTTGACAAACTTAGCGCCCCTCTCCAGGGGAGCACAGACAGTCCCACAGACAGGAAGCAGTGGCTTGGCACAGCCACAAGAACTGGGGAATCCCAGAGATTCCCCCCTTCAGCTGCGGGTACAACTGCCTGTCTCAACAAGCCGGGACACAATGACCACATAGGGAAGCCTAGGTGGCCAGGCTAAAGCTCACGCTCCTACAAGGCTGAGATACCCCACAGAACCCTCAAAGGTCCTAACTGACAAAAGCAGCTCTAGGATCTAGCACTTATCAACTGGGCCTAGAGAAACCAGACACCCACCGCAGCACAAACTGATACCAAGATCCCCACTGTAGGCAGGTCCGTACCTGAGATGGCATCAGGAGCCTGTGAAACAGACACTTCGGATGATTTTAATACAAATAGCTCAGGGGTTCCTCACCAGAAGCCTGCCTGCATTAAGGAGCCCTTTTGAAAGAAGGCTCTGCCCCACCCCGTAGATCACAGCTAGACCCAATTTTAGAGAGGAAGCTGTTTGCACTGCCCTTTGAGGGAGCTATTAAGAGGAAGAAGATTCACCTGTGGGAGATGCCATCCCTGATTGGGGAGGAGCCATGGGAGATTATAGGGAGCAGTGTGTTTGGGGGAGCAGACCAGGGATACTCAGAGAGGTGAGAGTGTGTGTGAATTTAAACATTGTCCTTGTCTCAACTGATAACACCACTCCTGTATTCAGCCTTGCTGAGGGGAGCCAGGGGCGGGACTGGCTCAGGGTGGGTTGTGTGGTGGAGGAAAGATGTTTGTTCATTCCTCATGGAGTTGGTCAATCGGGATCTTCATGAAGCTCCTAAAGACACCAACCCAAAGATGGGGGATATGAGTGACCAGCTGCCAATCACTGGGCTAGGTGGAGAGGGGCGAATACACATCCTTCGAATGAAGGAAACAAAAGTAATCCTTAGGGAGCCAATCTGGGCTCAGGAGACCTGGGGTCTATTCCCAGCTCCACCACAGCCCCATCTGTGTGACCCTAGGCAAGTTCCTAGCTCATTCTCCGAGTCCCTAATCCTTCCCCCCTCCCACGGACCTTTGGGCTCTCCGGGCTGAAAGGCTCTCTCGGTATGAAGGATTACTGTTCGGGGTCCGGATATTCTTGTGCAGGACGGCCCTGACCCCAAGTGCTGGTGGACTGGGAGGTTTATCCTTCTGGCCGTGTCCAGGGACAGAGCATGAAAAGAGAGATCAGACAGAGGACGAGGCCCCGACGTTTCTCAGTCTTCTCCACTACAGCTCGGTTCTTTAGGGAAGGGCCGTGCCTTGGCTCTTTAACCGTAGGTGGGGTGGCATACACAGCAAGCGTGAGCCCTGGGGGTTTGGAAGGGGTCAGTGAGAGCATCTACCCCAGACCCAAAGGACTGGTAAAGCAGCATGTGTATCTTCAGATCTCTTTCCAGCCCACTGAGATTAGATCCAGCTGCTTGTGCTCCTTCCGTCCTAGAGAGGGCATAGTTGCCTCTATGGAAGTTGAGACTCTCCTTTACTTTCTAGTTCCCACAAAATGTGAGAGCAAGACTGCACCATTCACGGGAACCTTTGCTGCGATTCTGTTGCCCTCTGAATGTTCGCAGCCTTGTGCTCATCCAGAGGATAGTGGTCGGGGGTACTGGGCTCCTGCCACCAGGAGCATTGTGAAAATCTTACCAGGAGCTTATTTGATGGTTGTAGACTTGGGTTCTTCCCCCAACCAGTGGACATCTCACCAGGGCTAAGGCAAGCTCCCAGCAGGATTGATGGGATGGGGACGGGGAAGACACTCTGCCCAGCCATGCTGTCAAAACCATCCTCCTGCACATCTGGACTGGCCTAGCCCCAGGGACATGATGGAGTCTAGCCTCTCAGAGCCAAAGGAAGGCCCGCGGGCCCTCAGGCACCAGGAAAATCTCAGCTTCTGCCATGGGGAGATGCTGGGGTTGAGGGGGGCAAGGTTGGTTCCAGCTGCTTGGTACCAGCCAGCAGGAGCGGGAAGGTTGAGTTACCTTGCGTGGGTCCAGGAGTGTTTCCAAGCAAGTGCTCCATTCACAGGGGCAGCGCTGGCACCCAGAACAGGCTGACTCCCTTTGGCGCCAGAAGGGAGAGATCCGGAGCAGAGCAGTGCTCGCTATGGCATGTGCTGTCAGTTCCCTCTGCCATGGTCCCAGGGTGGAGAGAGGGGGTCCCAGCTCCCCCTGCCCAGCACTTACCCTGCCAGAAGATCCCCGGGGAGAGGGGGACATGTTCCTAGAAGGCAACTGCCACGTTAGCCTAACAGTTGTGGAATGCAGGGGGCTGGAGGAGGAGGGGAGGGGATTGGGTTCTATGCATGGCTGGCAGGTGGGACCAGCCAAGCAAGCCACGCAGGGCTGGAAATCTCTTAGGTGGTTGTGGTCACTGCGAAGACAGCAGCTCCAGCTTTCCTTGCAGGGAAACAAGCCTGCTCTGCAGCTTCTGGGCCAGCCTGGAGGCAGACAATCGGCTCGCTGGCATGTGAAGTGCTTTGAGATCTATGGCTGGAGAGCACGGGCTGAGCCCTAAGCAGCAGATCAGCTACATGGATGGCTGCAGGCGATGCTCAACACCGCCCACTTCTTCCAAGGTGGCGCAGTCTGATAGCAAGTCAACGCCAGTCTCAGGCCCGTGGCTGGGATCTTGAGCTCTGACTGCGGGATCAGGCATCTGATACCTCACCCTGGAGCGTCTGCTTCTGGGCTGTTCCTTTCTAAGATTCTTCTTGTCCTCTAGGCTGGGAGCTGGAGAGGGAAAGGAGGCCGACAAGGAGGAGGCAGCAAAAGGACAGAGGGAAGCAGATGGTTGGAGTTACACGCGAGGTCTGCTTAGGAGGCACCATAACACCATCGACCAGTGTGTCCCTTTCTACAGCACAAGACAAATGAAAGCTGTTAGCGAGATTCAACCACGTGCGGAAATCCTGAGGAAGTTCCTAGCTCAAACCTTCCGCGGCCCAGACGCATAAACCCTGGTTCTCCCGAATGATTTATGGAGCACCACACAAGAACGTGGGGTTTTACAGAGCAAATAAGGAGAGATCCCCTGCTCAGAAGAACTCCCAGCCTCTGTTAAAAGAAGGACGGGAAGAGGAGGCAAATGCTACAGAGATGGGCGAGGACAATGGGGTCAAGCAGAGACTTCGAAAGCTAGGATGCGTCTTGCTGGTCACAGCAGTTGCGACACCCGCTTCAAAATACTGAGGGTTCTGCCATCTCACAAGCTAGAGGCTAGTATGGGGACTCCTCTGGCCCTGGGTTATAAAATGATCATACACTCCTGTGTTGCTGGTCCTCTGACACCTGTTGCTACACATGACACCAGCTGAATTCGTAGACTCCCGCTGGCTCTTTTCGCTTTGCATCTCCGTTAAGCACTGCGCCGATGGAGGGGAGCAGGGTTTTTGCCGGTCTCAATGTTGCACAGGCCTGTATCCACAGCAGAGGGCCCCGTAGGAATGGGTATGTAAAAAGGCATCACAGTTTGGCAGGATGTAACCTAGCCTCCATGAGGAGGAGCAGCTTGGGTCACCCTATGCAATCTCCTCTGGCACTGCGCTAACCCACAGCACTAAGGGGAAGGTGCCAACAGGGGAGTGTTTGAGAGCAAGGGGCCCCCCATAGGTTCTGTCTCCTGCCCTGAGCAGGATGGATTCATTCACTAGAGGACTGGCTAGTTTCTACCAAAGAGGCACCAGATTTTGGCACATTATCCCCATCCATTAGTATTATGCCAATAATTCCCATGAGAAGCTACAAGAGCCCTGTCAAGCTTTAAGAAGCTCCCTGCAAAGTTGGAGCCTTGGGTTCAGGGCAGCTGGAGATAGGTTTTCAAAGATCTCTGCACCACAGGAGGTGACCAGGTTCTCCAGGGGATACTAGCGTGCCCCATGCATGCCAGCTGCTCAGCTCTTTTGAAAATTCAGCCCCAATACTGGGTGCTGAGCATTTGGGAATTTGGAAATTTAGAAAGAACTAAACGCGGAGACCTAAGCAGTTATACCTACCAAGAGGTTAAGACGCAATCTGAGAACGACCACATATGATTCACCAGATGTACCACCTTGTATTACCCCAATCTGTACCTTAAGGATATTTGCTTCGAGGCCTTTGTCCAAATCTTTAATTGATCCCCGCCCTGGTTCATCTAACACTAAACACTCTTCCATGGCTCTCTGGCGTCAATATTGGGTTGAAAAAATACTACAGCATAATCTAACAATCTCGTCCATCAGCCAGCAGTCCTTTGGCGCTTTACAGATCATTTGGGAAGGGAAGAAAGGTTCAGGGCGTGAGGATAAACCGTTTTCCAAACGCTGCCCATTTGCTGGAAGGAGTAGGAGGTTGATAAGATGAGGACTTTCCAGGGATGACAGTTAGCAGCTGTGTTTTGGAGGCTTACAGCAGTAAGGCCAGGTCTACACGAAGCGCGAAAATCGATTTTAGATACGCAATTTCAGCTACGAGAATAGCGTAGCTGAAATCGATTATCTAAAATCGATGTACTCACCCGTCTTCACCGCGCGGGATCGATGTGCGCGGCTCGCCATGTCGATTCTGGAACTCCGTTGGTTTTGGTGGAGTTCCGGAATCGATGTAAGTCGCTCAGGGATCGATATATCGCGTCTAGATGAGACGCGATATATCGATCCCCGAGCAATCGGTTGTAACGCGCCGATACGGCGCGTCGTATAGACATGGCCTAACACACCTCCTTCTGGAGATGAAAAGGAGCCCTATGCTTTGCAGCAGCTATTATTTCACCCACAACGCATGGAGACGTTATTTCTGATTAAAGTTAGGGAAAGTGAGTTCCCCCCTCCCCCAAATCTTTTTGCACAGCTTTCTCCTGTTTTTGAAGCCAGGGGATTTAAGCTTCAGCTACACTGAGGGCTTGCACACACTGATGCCAGTATCATTTACATCACTCAGGGGTATGAATAAGCCTCCTCCCTCAGTGACGTCACTTACACCAACCTAAGCCCAGGTGGGGACAGTGCTATAGTGGCAGAAGAGCTTCTCCTGCTGCCACCTGCCCCTCGTGGAGGTGGATTTGTTGTGCTGACGGGACAGCTCTCTCCCGGCGGCACAGAGCGTCTGCACTACCAGCACTACGGCTGCGCTGATGGAGCGTTTCTAGCACAGACTCGCCCTCCACTGAATAACCCAGCTGTGCCCGACATGCTTTAGGGCAGTTGGTTTTTCCTGTTCTTTGGCATGGACGAGTCCTTGAGTGGAGTTTTTATTTCATTTTCCTCTTGCTAATGCCATGTCTCTAGTGACCTCAGAGAAAGGACCTCCCTTGAGGCAATCGGGAGAGGCTAGAAGACCAACGTGGCATGGGACCCTTGGTGGAGGAATCCGTTCCCATTGGAACAGGGTGCTCTGTCCCTTTAAGAAGCAAGTTTGACACCCCCTTTCAGCTCTTTCCTGTGGCGTGAGTGTGAAATGAATCAGGTACGGGAGGTACTTCCCTTTACTTCCCCACTGCCCCCGTCTGCAGCTTTCTGCCGGCCAAAGGACAATCGGCAAATGCTTACGCCCATCTGAGAGCTAGCGTGGGTGAGTTGCTGGACTATGACGGGCAATGGATTAGCCACGGCCTCATGGAAACACAGACTAGCAACTGGGAACACGAGGCAACCCCACCCTGCTCCTGCCCCCCAAAAACCCACCTCAGGAGAAGGCGGACAAGCAGGGAAGCTATGGCAGAGGCGCTACCTAGAGAACCTCATGCTACGAGACATTTTGGTTGTGCTGTACTCTACCATAACCTTGGCTGCATCCTGTTTTCTCCCCCTAGGGAAGGACTAGCATTCAATTCACCCTACCCTATTTGGGCTGCTGCACCGGTTTTTTCCACTGAGCCAATGTAGGTGGTTGGTTCTGAGACAGCCAGGAAGAAGAAATGGTGGGGAGGCCCTAATCTCAAGGTATTCATTGTATTACTTTCCCATTGCATTCTCTTGCAGAATTAGTGCTGTAGCTTTATACCAAGGTAAAAATGTTGTGTTCTCTGTTTTACATAAGGTAGAAATGCTGAGGCAACTTGAAATGCACTAGCTGTATGAGTCATTTATACCACAAAATCATCTGCGGAACTGAGAGAACAACAGGGTATCCACTAATTATCTTCCTCAGTCAATACAGGCTGGGCATTTGCAGAAGAGCACCATAATCCACTTTGGGTTTCTTTAACTCTTTCTTTTAAACAGCGTGTAGCTTGGAAGTGCTGATGCACAGACCTGATCTCTTCATTAAAACGCTCTGTGTGATCAGCTGTGAAATCCCGCAGTGCTGCTATGGAAACAAACTGCAACAACACAGGCATTTGGGATGGCTGATGTAGGACTTAACACCGGCCATCAGTGAAATTGACAAAGTTCAGCCTCCTGGGTTCTAGGATGCTAGAAGCGACTGATATTTAGGTTCAGAAAGCATCCCACTACCACGCCTCTGGGCACCTGAGCAGAGAGATTTGAATTATTTACACAGTTTACTGATGCCTTCACGCAAGGATGCACCAGTTTACAAATCTCTCTGGGACACACGAATGTGTGTGTTTGTGATGCAACAACTTATGAAGCATAACAGGACCAAAGGGGTAAAACTGTCATTTCTGATCTTTACAGCTACCAAGTCTACAACGAATGACTGGGCAAAAGATTAATTAAAATGAGAAACACCCTTGAAGTAGCCCTTGCTTATTTCCATGGCAGTAATGGCTAAGGAACTCCAGCAGGGACAAAGGCCTTTAATACTAGCAGGGACATAATAATTTAGAGGGCCTGATCCTGGGAGGTGCTGAGCACCCTTTACTCCCAGGGAGCTGAATGCTCAGAACCTCGCAGGGTTGGGCTCACACCACATAAAGCAAACGAACCTCAATGAGCAAACAAAACGGTTAATGGAATAAGTCATTCTCCTCTTCCAGGGGGGACACACTCAACCATTGTGTAGTAATATGGGACATCTGTGCTGGAAAAGGCCCGGCTAGGGAAGTATGTCCATGCAGCACCCCTCAGACCATGCCCGAGTGCCATGAGCGATCATTCACCCACTGACGTGGTACCACCCCTCACTCATTGCTGGAAGAAAAGCTTGTATTTCCTCCAGAAGACAGAGGGGCTGGTACCCTGAGGAGGGTTAGTCTATGCAAGTTACCTGGCGGGCAGTGAGGTGAATTCCCACAGTCCGGCTGGCAGGCGATTGGCAAGTCCCAGCAGGCAGACTGGGGCAGGAGGATTCAGCTGAGCGCGTGCAGTCTAGGGCCAACTCCATGCAATGTCAGAAAGCCCCCAGCTATTCCCCTGCCAGGTTGGAACTGCTAAACTCATTCCGTGACTGACACAGATGGGCTCAAGGCACGGCCGCAGGAAGCACTGCTCCATATCTGGGCTCAGTGACGCTAACAGCTCTAGGCTGCACGTGAGGATCACTACAAAAGAGATCTCAGCCAAGGCGGCACTAAACACCCTCAGCAAACAGGGGAGCAGGCCTGCTTTTCAGGGCGGCACTACGGCTATACACATAATGCTCCAGCCGGATCAGATGGAAAGAGAAGGGCTAATGGATTAGGCAGGAGGGCAACGTGACATCCATCATGGGAACAGTGACCCCTCTGTTCTCCCAGGGACTGATACCCTCCTCCCTTCCTCTGTCCCTTCTGTTGGCTTCCTGCCTCATTCCTCATCACCTTGAAACTCCCGGGCCTTTTCTGAGACCGGCACAGCACTGTCCTAGCCCCATTACCACCCCTGCCATCGGCAACAAGACGTCCACCACACTTCTGCTTCACAGCCAGTCAGTCGCTCATTATGCGATGGTGCTTAGAGGCATCCCTTGCGCTAGGCCCTGTACAAACCTCCTGTCGCTGCCCCACAGAACTTACAATTGGACCGAGCTAGGAGGATCTGTTTAGGGCCGGATCCTCAGCTGGGGAAAAGGAGAACAGCTCCATTGAAGTCAATGGAGCTATGACCAGAATCTAGACCTAACCTCCTATTACACCCACCACACCCGTTCATCGTGCTCGGCCTGTTTCAGCCCCGCCTGGTGCCCTTCCCCGCCCTGTTCCTTCATGCTGCTCCCTGTCTGTGGGAAAGCTCCAGCAGGCCAAGCAACCTCTCTCCTGCTCCAATTCCTCTGGCCGCATTCGGTGGCAAGCACCCCCCTGCTGTGACTTGCCCCTCCTAGGCCTTTAATGCAGCTCAAACTGCAGCAGAATAATTCAGAGCCCTAAACAAGTAAATTTGGGACCCAGGGAGCCCAATTTAAGCTTGTGGGCCCAGATCCTCACAGGAATTTCGTCCCCCAACTCCCATTGAAATCAGTTCGGTGCAGGGCCGCCCGGGGGGGCAAGTGGGGCAATTTGCCCCGGGCCCCACAGGGGCCCCGACAAGAATATAGTATTCTATAGTATTGCAACTTTTTTTTATGGAAGGGGTCCTCGAAATTGCTTTGCCCCAGGCCCCCTCAATCATCTGGGCAGCTCTGGTTCGGTGCCTAAACACCTGAGGATCTGGTCCTCAGTCATTCTGAGGGCATCTTCTCTTGGCACAGGCACCCCTCTCTGTATATGGGTGAGAAGTGCCAGGCAGGGTGTTTCAATCATACACGTTCTGTAATAACGCCAGGAGCTCAATGCCCACACTGCCAGGGCAGAGCTCTTCACCCAGCTCGGCCCTTCGTCACTGCTCTCCATTTCTACGCTATGTCTCTTCTCCACCTCACCTTCTCTCTCATTCCTCCTGCCCATTCCAAAGTCTGGTGTCCCTCACTCCTTGCTCACCTCCTTTCCTTCCTCTCCTCTTCTGCTTCGCAGCCTGGTCTCTCTGTCCCCTTTCCCTTCTCTTCTGTTCCCCTCCTTTCATTACTCCCCCAGAATCACTCTCCTCCTGGGGTGGTGCATGCCCATTCCATCTCCCTCTCTAGTCCTCCCTTTAGGGTCCCCTGATCTTCACCTCCCTGCAACTCACTTCCCTCCCTCCATTCACTGCCAAGATCTCCAGTATCTTTCCTCCCACAACGTATTCATAGAACCTATTCCCTCTGCCCCTTTAGGGATCCCATTTGGGTTTCCTGATAGGAGGGGTCACCAGTGGTACATGGTTGGACAAACACCTGTCAGGGAAGATCTAGGTGTACTTGCTCCTGCCTCGGCGCAGGGAGCTGGACTAGCTGATCTCTCCAGGTCCCCTCCAGTCCAACATTTCTATGAGTCTATGCTGCTTATACCTGCTGTGTTGCCTCTCCTAGCCCTCCTCCCGCATTTGCAAACAGCCCAAAATGCAGAATGGGGAGGGAGGGCACTCTGATGGGAGGCATGGCAAGGCAGAAGTGGCGCATCCCTATGACACTCCCTGCTAGCTTGAGACTTGGCAGCTCAGGCTGCAGCTCTGGGTACAAGACCCGTTCTTTTTGGTAGTGTAGTTCCGCACCAAGTGCCCTCTTCAGGCAGAAACCTTGGCCCAGCAGCTTCACCCAGGACGAGTGGCTTAGCTTGGGCCGGGAAGGGAAACTATCCCAGGGGCTCTGGGGCTGGGCTGGCAAACACAGTCAGCACACTAGTGCCAGGATGGAATAACCTAGATTTCCACCTTAGCTCTGCTGTTGGCCTTTCCCCCTGGTAGAGCACAGGGCTGGGATGGCGCACACAGACACGCAGGCCTGGCTCTCCCAACCTAGCTGACAGCTTGTGAAACAATGACCTCCACAAAGCTGAGACTGCATGGCTTGGGAGATGGGGAAGAGCAGGAAGTGGAGAAACCACTGGGGAGATGACTAAGCCTTCCAACAGGGCCCTGGTAGCTGCTATTGCTGTCATTCTGGGTAGAGATACTGAAAACCAACATGCAGCCAGCCCCATTCCACCGGTTCAACCCAATGCTGAGCTGTAGGAAGTGGGTGTAACCCATTTCATCTGGCAAAGCCCTAAACAGCCAGGGACTGAGTTGTCTGAAAGACACCTCTTTCCTCGTGCTCAGGGATGACCAGCAGGGCCACCCAAGCTGAAGACCCCCTGGAGAGCAGCTGAAGGATGTATCCCACAACTCTGGGACTCACCAGCTCCCTGGTCAGCAAGGGACCCCCAGCCCACTGGGTCCTGGGCCATGACTCTCCTTGGTGCTACAGTAACACAAACAATAGATAGCAATAACTGACCTTCAGAGTGCCCAGCAAGCCATGGCTGTCAGGGATAGAGGATCCCGGTGGGACAGGTCTGAACTGAGTGTCTGGCTGCCAGGTTATTCAATGTTAATCACCGGTTGAAAGGGGTTGGGTTAGTTAGAGGCACAGTCTATTTTTACAAGCTTATTTTCCGATGCGCCAAGGAGGGTTTAGAGCAAGGGAGAAGAGCCCCGCTCCTCTTTATGAAAGGAGTGCACCAATCATGGCAATTTAGACAGGCAGGCCAAGGGAGAGAGGTGGGGGGACGAATAGTGAGCGCAGAGATAAAGAGAAGGAGATTGAAGCAAATACCAGAGAGTTTGAGCAGCAACTACCTTTCTTGGACACTTTCCTCCCTTCCTTAACTGAGCTGTGTTTTTTAGTGGGTCTACGGGTGCTGGCAGGTTGTGGCGCACAGGTCAGACGCACAGGAAGTCCAGTGGCTGACATCAGCATAGCCGTCATGCCTACAGGGGACACGAGGTAAACATGCAGGAAGGAAACAAGGCGGAAATAAATTTATTTAAAAGGGAAAAAAAAAGAAAAATTTTTCAAAGAAAATAAAAAAAAACCCTTGATTCAAAGAACACAAAGTATTTGTAAAGCAAATAAATGGGAAAGGTGATTCAGTTTGATTTCAGTGCAAGGACAGGAACTGGGGAATCCAGAGGAGGAACAGCTTGGATGGTAAATTAAAGCGGAGGAATATGTTCATGAATCTGATAAATGCTACCTGAAGCCGCTGCTTTAACCGGCCTGTCTCCATCTCGGACTTGGAGCCTACGGATTAGCGCTGACATAGGGCTCCGCTAGTTAGCTGGTCAGTGCCTCTAAGGCTCAGCTCTGCGAGGTGGTGAGTACTTCTGACTGCACACCAAGAGACTCAGCACTTTCCAAATCCGTTCCTTAGACTGTGAACTCACAGGGACTGAGACTGGGGGCCCTGCTTTCCTTTACGCTGGTGTGAATCTGGAGTGGCTCAACTGGTTTCAGTGGAGTTATGACGGATTCACACCAGTGCAACAGCAGAATTGGGCTCTCTGTCACGTTCTAGGGCTCGTACACCCTGGAACACGTTGTCTGCACATCGACCCCGACTCATTAAAACACGCAAGCACATGCTTAGCTTCAAGCATTACAGCACCCCATTGACTTCAGCCGGATCTCTTCAGTGCTTTGCTAATCAAAGCCACAGGAAAGCACTGTCCTACCACGGATTTGTGGAATTCGGGTTCTTAACGTTAATTCTGCCTCTTAAAAGGACACCTGTTCCCTAAAGGGAACTTGGCACAGACAGAACTTCAGGGTTCACTCTATTGATCTAATGCTGCAACATTCACCATTGAAATACAGGCCAGTTCCAACCCTGTAATGTAACGGAATGCAATCTAATGTACTAAAACTGCCCTAATGCTGACATATTCAAGGAACCGCCTGCCTCACTCCCCAGCAGAAGAGCATTCGACGCTGACAGATGCCAGGATATTTAGAAAATCTCTTTTAAATGCAGCTCTTGACAGTGGTCAACATTTAGCGAGAGTTACCCACCAGGGTAGTACATGTGTATTTCCCTGTTCTTAGGGTACTGATTCTCAAACATTTGTACTGGTGACCCCTTTCACACAGCAAACCTCTGAATGTGACCCCCCCACCCCATAAGTTAAAACACTTTTTAATACGCTGGAGGCAAAGCAGGGTTTGGGGTGGAGGCTGATTGCTTGCGACCCCCCACATCATAACCTCACAATCCCCTGAGGGGTCCCAACCCCTAGTTTGAGAATCCCTATCTTAGGGTTCCCCCTCATGGGGAGTGTTGGTAACCAATAGCTTATAACTCTGTTAGCTGATATTTTTAAGTATTTTGTTTTTTAAACCCTTGTTCGCTTGGGGAGGGAAAGGCAGCATAAAAGATGCACAAAATGAAATTGTTCTTTAACTAGTAGAATAAAATCCCATACACATGCACACAAGCGAAAAGCAACTGAAAACAGGGTATTATCATGGGATGTCTCAGGGGACACTATCAGCTCGGCCTAAAATATAAAACTCACTAAGAGCATCTATGGACTTTGCAGAGCCAAACGCCCTTGTGTAAGGTCAGGGCGAAATGCTGTCCAGTAAGAATTCTCCACTCACAGCACTGACGGCGTTCTGACTCAATTGACAGTCACTCCCAGAGCTCCTTCTTATACAGCTACAGACAGCCCCTTACTCTAAGACCTGACAACCTCAGGGTCTGATCCAAAGCCCATGGAAGATGAGAGACAGGAAAGATTATTAACCCCTTTTACAGATGGGAAAGTGGGGCACAGCAATTAAGTGACTTGCCCAAGGTCACCTGCAAGACCTATGGCAAAGCTGGGAATTAAACCGAGATCTCCCAAGCCACGGTCCATCATCTTAACAACAAGATCATCCTTCCTCTTTAACAAGCAACTACCAGAGGTGCCAGGCAGTGAAGAACTGGGCCTGATATCTGTATCCTTTCTAAAGCATTGCAAAAGCTATCACAAATCGTTCCTCTGACAGGCAAGGATTATGGTGATGGGCATGTTAGAACTGCATGTCAGACTAAACCAGATGATGTAAGAAACAAGGCATCCCCTTTTAAATGGAAGATTGAAGGGGGGGAAATGAGAGAAAAATAAAGGGAAGAGGAAAAGGGGATAGAAGATAGAGGAGGGAGAGGCTTTTGGGAGATGAATGAAGTTCTAGCCAAAGATCTAGAGACAGCACATGGATAAACCACAAGCCACACTCCAACACACATGAACCATCATTTTTTAACTAAATCTCTGAGGAATGTCAATTGCTGGGTTTCCTTTCACATCACTCCTGCTTACCAAGAGACATGAGAAAATGGAAGCCCTCTGCCTCCTCACCAGCTAACGGTGTCTGCCACACAACGTGCTGGAGTCCAGCACTCCTGATCTCCAAACAGCTTCCACTGTGGAGGACTGCGACACCACAACACACACGCACTCCTTAAGCGGCAGCAATGGGACAGGAAATGCAGAGAGAGCCCCCAGCGGCTGTGGTAAAGAGAGACTCCTGATTTTTAGTGGGTGAAAACATTAAGCTATTGGCCTATTGTCCTGGTAACAATACCAGAGCTAGGTTCTCAGCTGTTGGAAATCAATGCACCTCTGTCAAAGTCAGAGCTATGCCAGTTTACACCGAGCTAAGAATCAGGCCTGTAAGCTCACTAATGAAAAATGCCAGTCAGAACCGAATTTCTTTTTAATCCTGGTCTAAACACTTGGTTCCTGCAAGACTGCTGTGCACCCCTGATTTTCAGGGCATGCCGAGGGTACTCAATTTCCGGGAAGCATCGAGCATGACTAGACCTTAAATCCTTTTGCAATATCCTAAGCATTTCCACAGCAATGGGACGCGTAACGGAGAATATGTGGATTGCTCCTGCTTTGAGCAGGGGGTTGGACTAGATGACCTCCTGAGGTCCCGTCTAACCCCAATATTCTATGATTTTTATCCCAGCCTTCTTTACCTCAGCCATTGCAACCACGCTATTACCGACTGGCTGCATGTACGTGCCACCAGCCACTTTTCACTGGCCAAAGGACGAACAAATTCATCCTTGGCATTGGTGGGTATGGACCCACTGAATTTGGAGTCAGAACACCATTCAATTTGCTTTACCATGTTTATTAAGGATTTTGGCTACAAAAACTAAAGTGTTTTGTGCCTCTCTAGACTGTCAAAATGGTACTAACGCAGGAAGATTCACAAGTCCACACTGGAATATTAGCCCTAGGAATAACACACTTTCGTATTCAGAAGGAGACAAGATATATTGTTCTCTGTAGGCATCTACTGGTTAAATTTTCAAACAAGCACCTTTGCACTTGTCTCCCATGCTGCCCTTGGCTCTTGGGAGGGGCTCCCTGTAAACGTCTGCAAAGCTACCTCATCAGCCTGCTTCAAAACTTCCCTTTGCCATGAAGCCTACACTTGACAACCGTTGGAGTGCTGGGGTGCTGAGTCCACCACCTGTCACCTAGAGCGCCTCATTGTTTCCCTGTACATCCCTACTGGTCCGAATCCATTTGCCTCATCATATTTAGATTGTAAGCTCTTTGGGGCAGGGACTCTTTTTGTTCTGTGTTTGTACAGCTCTTAACACAATGGGATCCTGATCCACAACTAGGGTCCTAGGTGCTATGGTAATTATACTAGCTCTCAACCCAGAGCTTTTCATTTGTAGATCTCAAAGCACTTTATAAAGGAGATCAGTATCATTATCCCCATTTTACAGAGGGAGAAACAGAGGCAATGTGTGGGGAAATGACTTGTCCATGGTTACTCTGCAGGCCAGTGGCACAGCCAGGAATAGAACCCAGGTCTTTTGAGCCCCAGTCCAGTGTTCTAGCCACTAGCCAAATTGCTTCTAATAAATAATAAATCAGCCCACAAGTTTCTGATCAGGCAGGGATGTAAACACAATTCTTCAGCTTGCCACAGAAGGAGAAATGGTAAAGCTCCTCTTAAGTGTCATCTTTATTGGACAATTTGATTATGTTAATCAACCAGCTAAAGTTTGTAAGCAACTTCGAACATGGTCAAAGTGCTACACAGGATCATCTTCAAATGTACACAACTGATATTTAACTGAAAAGTTAATGATCTAAGCTTAACTGCTCTACGGAATATCACTGAAATATTGCGCGTATGCCATTAGAAAGTACAGGAACTGCAGAACTGTGCACCTGAAAAAACTGAGTTAACAGATTTTTATAGCCACAAGGGACCATTATGGTAATCTAGTCTGACCTCATACCATAGAATATATCAGTTTCATTAGTTAATCTTTACCAGAGAAATATTGATCCCAGTGTGCATCTGGGACAATATACTAACAATGCATATTTGAGGTGATGAATCATCATAAATAAAATAGAAATGTATTACATGAACTTTATACCCACACAGCATGTCAGGAGGTGAAACCATATCTACTATTCAACACAGACAGCAATGATCACATGACATCACGAGCAAGTCCTCCTCGGAGCATCTAGAATGAAGGCAGGAAGATGGATGAGGTGAACTACTGGGCTGTCCTCCTCCTCTACTGTCTGTTGTCTTTGGGGAAGACACGTGGCAGAGGAATCAAACGCAGCACGAAACAAAGTGTGCAACAGTGACAAAGCACATCCTTCCTGAAACCACGGAATCACAGAGCAAGAGGCCAGTCACTTGGTGCATCACTCTTTGGGCTCACTCACATTTGAACCATTTGCGTAGCCAGCAGCTGTTTTTCCCTTAAGCTTCTAACATAACACAGGAAATCTTAGCACTCAGCAATCAACCCTTGTGGACCCTGATGGTAAAAATTACTTGTGATGCTTCCTTATGCAGATAAGCCGGCTTTGGTGTTCAAACAGTGGCTTATCATGCTTGACTCCTCTTTGGCACCCGGAAATCACTGGGTACATCCACACTGCAATCAGAGGTGTGACTGCAGGTTGGGTAGACAAACCCACGCTAGCTTAAATTTAGCTTGCACAGCTAAAAATAGCAGGCAAGCAACAGCAGCCCAGATTGTACCAGCCCATCTGGAACCCAGGGCACGTAACCACGTTCCCAGCTCATGCTCACCATGCCACGGTGAGCTCCTGGCTATTTTTAGCTGTGTTGGGTGGATTAAAGTGAGCGCAAGTATGCCAACCTGAGCAGCCCTCCGATTGCAACACAGGTCAACCCAGTGACACCGTTAACTCTGTCTCATCACTGGGGCTCTTGGTGTCAATTTAAACTAAGTTTTCCTTAAAGTTGGCTAGTGAGTGGCAAGAGCTTTTTAAGGAAGCAGATTTCCCACTGCAGGAGAGTGGCACATGCAAACTAAGCTTTTGTCTAGGAACAGGACAGGTTTGTATTTTCAGAGCTACTCAGCGGGTTAGCCATGCGACACATACAGCACTGCAGCGGCACCAATGTATGTGCTCCAACACAGACTCTGCAGCTTGGAGCAAGCCTTATGTCAGCAGAGAGTTTGGCTGTGACACTAACTCCACTGATTCCAGCAGAGAATTTGGCTGCTGTTATTGGATTTGTGTTGGAATTTGAAAATCCACCTCCAGCACAGTGCAGATCTTAGCATGTTGTTTGTGCATACAAACTACACGTGTGTTATAAGCCAGGTTAGCCTTACCTCTGGCAATGGTCACAGCTATCAAGGATCTAACTGGTCTCCCATTCAAAGAAATTCTTACTGTTCTGTGCTGTGCAAGGACCGAGGATGGGGAGCGGCCGTCAATAAAACTGAGTGCGGCAGGGGCCACAGGTTGTGGGCGTACAGGCTGGATACGTGAGCACGCTATAACTCATCACTTTGTCCGGCTGCCAGTTTCTGTTCAAATGTACTTTAGAGTCAAGACTTGCACAGGGACCAGAGCTTTCCTTTGAACAATGGAGATCCTACGCAGTACTGCCAACTCTCACAATGTTAGGCTGATATTGATCTTGTGATATTGAGGAATTTTTTTTCAAAGCCCCAGCCCCTGGAATCATGTGCATACGTGAGAATCTCAGCTTGCATTTTAAAAAAGGATCATTCCTGACCTCCATGGTTATGGAGATTTAACACTGGAAACCAGGGGCCATGTGCACCTGAATGTATCAAAAACCAGACGGTAAATACAAAGAACCCCAAAGTGTACTTTTAGTATGGTGCTACTTTTAGTTACAAGGCCCGCTTCAACCATCTTGAGGAGCATCTCTGACTGGTATCCAAAGCTCTTGAGACACCAGTCCATTCGTCCCAGAATATAAAACTAGTTTCCTAATGAATGGCCAAAATGAGAGATAATCCAGCATAGCGATAGATTTATTACTCTTCAGCAGCTGGCTAGGCTTAGCCTTGTGCCTGCTTTTTTCACCACAGAAGGCGTCTCTCTGCACAGCCAACGATGAGCAGACTATTAAGATCGGTGGTACAGACCATCACTGAACTGCCTCTGCGAGGTTCTCACATGGCTCTACGGATCTCCAGTGACCTGCACAGTCCTTCCCGCTGATCCACAGAACAAAATAGTTTGAGAACCGCACAGTGGAGCTCAGGTGTCCAAGGAGGGGATCTTTGCTTTATTAAGTCATCTGAGGCACGAAAAGTTGGGGAATCAAGATCAACAGAGGCTTTCCAAGTTTCCAAAGAGAGGTCCTGAAGTTACCAAAGACACAGTAGCCAAATAAGATGGGAAAGAGAGGTCACCAGTTAAAGGCTGTGTCAAGTAAAGCCTTGACGAAATTCAGTATTCCTGTCCCCCAAACTCCACTGCCTGCTGTTCTTCATAGATGTTCCTGGGCATTTTCTTTCCTTACACAGGCTAGTTAAGCTACCCACACTCTTCCTCTGTGACTTCTTTCACAGTCACGTTCTAATATAGATTTTCTGCTGAAAAAGAAAAATTGTGTCCTGCTGTAGCTCCCTCAGACCTGTTAAAGGCTGCTACACTGAACAAAAGGCAACATGGTGCTTCTGTTAAAGATGACCACCCTCTACCCCAGTCAAAGCCAGGCCCTGAGAAGATTCAGATCTAAACAAGAAGAGCATTTGCCTTTTAGAAGCTGGTATTTGCCCATTGATCGCACCCAAGTCTGAGCATTTCTGGGCTCCAGTAGTGCAGCGTGCATCTTGTCAGTTGCTTTACATATGATCTTGCAGACTTTGGCCTCATTTTTCAACTAAAGAGATCTTAAAAGTTTTAAAATTCTCATTCCTGCACCCCCTGCCTCCAACAAGAGTAGAAGAATTGATTGCAAAAGTGACTTTTTAAACAAAAGGGGTGGTAAAAGGCTGGTGCTATCGACCGGTTATCTCCTGGAGTTCCTATATTAAAGCATGCCATCGAATGAACAATCTGTTCAAGTCCAACTGCCTCTTTCAAACTGAGAATGGATGACCCGTATATGGAACATACCAGGAGCTGGTTATTAATATAGCTTCGATTCAGCAATACCTTTCAGCGCATGCTTTGTTGAATCTGGATCTATATGGTTAACCGAGACTTGCCTATAGAATGGGTCCATTTGACGTGTTGCTGCAGATAGTAACGAGCCAAATTCAGAGCATGTATAAAAGGCGAAACTCCACTGAGGTCAGCAACTTACACCAGGTCTGAGTCTGGCCCAATGTCTCATGTCCATTAAATAGGTTTGAGAATTTTTAGCGGAGGGAGGGATCAGTTTGGCTAAACATTTCGATGGTTTCCAATATGTCATTGCTACGACTAACTGGACAGCACCAATAGTGCACTAGGCGCTTTCTGGATGTACAAGACAAGGACACAACTATAGACATGGCCCTAGTGCTGGAGGACGGACACACCCAGGTTATAAAGTATTCGCCTCAGTAAGCTCCCCCACTCAGAAGAGCCTACAGTCCAAACAAAGGATGGGAGTTGGAGAGAGGAGTGGAGGATGTTCTGTTATGTACTGAAAGATGTCCTGCCATGCAAGGGCAACATTGGACAACACCATACCGGCCTTGTGGCCGTTCTGTCCTGGGACAGCAACACTGTATTGTGCTATTATTAAAGTGCATGGACTGCGTTCGTATGCAGAAGATATCATGTGATCAGCAGAGCATCCAGTTTCAGAAGATGCCACCAAACTAGAATCCCAGTTGCTGTGCACTAGCTGAATTAAGAGATGGCAAACATACCGGCAAGTTTTCCACCCTCTGGGACACAGACGAGCAGTGCTTATATTGCAAACCGCATGGGTGTGGGATTATTATCCAGACAATGCCGTTTAGAGTCGCAGGCTGCAATTCTACCCTGAAAAGCAACTATGTAAAAATGGATTCCTCCTTCCCTAACAGATCTGCAACCTGGGAGTATTCTGAATCAGAGCTGCAGACTCCAAAGACAAATGTAAGCTCCTCATACTTACTCCTGCAGGTACAGGAGAACTCATGCTTCATCTACAGCATTGCTAACCAAGTTCCATATGCTTGACTTCACTCCCTAGGCTACAGTGCCCGGCTTCCCCTCTGTCAGCCTTTGCCCTTCTAGCTAACAAGTCTACACACTGTAGCATTGTAGAAAGACAAGGGTGGGATCATTCCCACCCTATTACCAAAGCAAGGACAGCAATACAAAGCCAAGTAGGTACTTACCGCAATGTGGTTGAGAAAAGCCTACCAGCCGCTGGTGTGTGCACTTTCTATACATTTTCGAACACACTAGCTTTATTCTCTATCCCGTGCCAGGCTCTGTCTACATGACAGGACACTCTAGATTCTGATCAGAGGCTACGTGAGGAAGCAAGTTACAAAGGAAAGGAAAAAACCTAGGGAGAAAACAAGTAATCAAGGAGGAGTCATTACCTGCCAAAGCTTGGTTCACTTTGCTGGGCTTGGGCATCTCGACCAGCAGATTTGGGACACTGGGGAGAAAAAAAAAACAACAACAAAACAAAAGGTTTAACATAACCGCATGGATGACAGACAAGACGGGGCAATTCAGCAGCGTATGGCATTCTGGCCAGTGGCCACTGAGAGAACTGTGCTTGTGTTAGTTGCATTTTCCCATCATACCTAGCAAAGTCAATTGCTGCAGGATTAGGTCTCTGGTGCATACCAAAGTACAGCAGGGGATACAGCAAAGGCAGAAAGGCATTAGACCTTCCCGGTGACTTGCTGCACTGGTGGTTGATGCTAGTGAAAATAAAAGCAACCTCACTGCAAAATAATACCACCAACTACTCTCATATAGTGACTTTGCAGCAGTAGATCTCAAAGCACTTGACAATGGAGATGAGCCCCATTTTACAGATGGGGAAAAATGAAACACAGGGAGGTGAAAGTCGCAGCAGAAGTCTGCTGTGAATCCCAGTCTGAGCACCCTATCCGCTGGACCCAGGGGCGGCTCCAGGCACCAGGGCACCAAGCGCGTGCCTGTGGCGGCAAGCCCGGGGGGCGCCCTGCTGGTCGCTGTGACGGCAGCAGTCAGGCTGCCTTTGGCAGCGCGCCTGGGGGAGGTCCGCTGGTACTGCAGTTTTGGCGACAATTCAGCGGTGGGTATGCCGAAGGCGCGGGACCGGGGACCTCTTGCAGGTGTACCGCTGAAAGCCGCTTGCCTGCCGTGCTTGGGGCGGCAAAATACATAGATCTGCCCCTGACTGGACCGCACTGGGATATGGGAATGGGAACGCAATGGGAGGTCCAAGAGACCTAAAGGAGTGAGGTGTCCAATTTCCCTTGAGTCTGACCACCCCGCTTGGAAAGTCCAGCCTAGCTCCTTTAGGAATTTGTCGGGGGGGCGGGGGGGGGGGGTTCCAGTGGCTGTAAGGGGACAGAATTTCAAACCAAGGTGAATTTGGGATACCTGAGCATGGACCGCAGAAGCGTATTCTGCTGCCGACGATTAGGAAGGAGAGCGAGGGCAGCAGATTGAAAACACACAGAGACAAGAGGTCACAGCAGGAGGAAGAGGGTCTGGGTTATGTGGAGCAGGGAAAGGAGACCAAGGGCTTGCCTACACGGACAGCAAGCCAGAGTGTGAATTTACAGCACACTAGCTGGCCACGAAGTCACGTCCTGTGTGGACCCTGCTATAGCACAGTAGATTCACACCCTGGCTTGCCGCGTGGTAGCAGCCCATGTGGACAAGGCCCATATAAATGGAAAAGGAACATCCAACTCTCATGTTTCAGGTACTGGGGTTGTGAGAACACTTCAGTCTAAGATGGAGTATTAGCCAAGGAGGACTGGTAGCCGTGCTCTGCAGCAGTGACATAGTCAGTCAGTCCCAATTCACTCAATGTAAGATAGGAATAATCATGTTTTACACTTGCACAGCACCTGTCACCTCAAAGGAACCCCACAGGGCATCACAAACTATACACATACAAGACTACTGAAATGCAGCCATCTCTGGGGTGCAGGGAAGAAAGCAACAGGCACAAGCACACAGCACAACGGAGGGGAGGGGCAATTTTGCATAGGATATTAGAGCAAGAGAGCACCACTTTTACAAAAAGCAAAGGCTCCGGAGTCTTTGGGCTCAGATTATTAAAAGTGGTCTAAGGGCTCTGGGACAGATGGACCAATCCCCCCTCTCTCCCCACATGCCAAAAGTAGCTTCTGTTTCTAGGTCAAAAGAAATGAGATCGACCGCCATTAAAAATCAGATTCCAAATATTGCACAAAGCAGGTTCTCTATTAAATAACTTTCAAAACCCACTTCCCTGTTTTCTCCTCCCATTTCTCCTCCTACCTGACATGCCTTGAGACGCACTGTAACTCAAAGAGAGGTTATGGGCTCGAGGCAGGAATCCACTGGCTGAGGTGCTATAGCCTGTGTTTTGCAGGCAGTCAGAGGAGAGGATTATAATGGTTTCTTCTGGCCCTACGAATCTGCATCATGGTGTTTTCCCAGCCAGCTATTTCAGTGGCTGGGTTTCCCCCTCACACTAAGATGTCCAGAATTTCGCAATCTTTTCAAGTGACACATCACTTCACTGCTCTCTCTAAGGGCGATCCAAACTCCACAAAAGACCCTGGAAGGGCCCCAAGGGATTGCCAAGGGCTTGGATTAGACCCTAAAATCCATTTCATTCTTCACGACATTTCTCTTCTGATTTGGTCTCTTCCTAGCAGTTCTCTTCTTGGTGTTTTTAAATCTCTTTCCTTTCTAGCCCGATCTCTTCCCACGCCCCATTTCTACCCTCCACCATCATCCTCCTTGGTCACCTCTCAGGAGCAGAACCACAGGGAGGATGCATCTCGCCCTCCAAACGCAATGAACGTTTTCGAGGCTCAGTGAGCAAAGGGAATTTGAGGATCGCTCTACCAACATCAATGAGCTGACAAGTCTGAACCAAAAGGACTCGCCTCCTCCCTCCTGAACACCACACAGGACAGAGCGACGTCCCACCCGGAAGATCTGTTCTCTCAAGTTCTAAGCTTTGGGTCCATGATCCCAGCACATGACTGCTGGAAATCCCCCCCAGCTTCACTATTCTGAGTGGAGCTACCTCCATGTTATTACACACACACACCCAACAGCTAGCCAGTTCACCCCCCACCCTGAGTGGAGAGTTGCTGACTCTAGTGCTATCCTTCTTGAGGACAGCAGAAAACACTAAAGAATGCAACCAAATCCTTGGCTCTGCAGGGAAGGTGGGTGGATAAGTGAGGCTCTCTTACAAGGTATGCTTTCAGAGAATGACACAAGAACGGCATAGCTCTCCTCCCCGTTTGCAAGAGTACTAAAAGCTTCAGAGAGGCCTCTACAGATGAGAGAGAGCAGCAGAGGTGCCTCATCTAGAATTCCTCATAAGTGCAACTTCAATGGTGGTAACAACATTGGAAGCTCAAGAGTAGCAAGGCTCAGGTGTTTTTACTACCCTGTACTCGTGGGCACTGGTGGTGAACTGCACGTCCCATTTTTGCCAGCTAAGGAAAGAGCAAGTAATGCAGATACCAGGCATCCACTAAGTACTTGTACGGCCCACATCGCCGGAGTAGCTGAGCTAGCGAAAGCACCACTGCCCCCTGCAAAGCAGAAGTAAAATCCCTCAACTGGAACAAATATATTGAGGTTTCCTGTCACTGCTACAGTATATAGAAGGGTGGAACATTGGGTAATCTGTGCTCTAAATGTGCACCGGACGCCCATGAGGACAAGCACACAATCTCCTGTGCCTAGTGTGTATTTTTTCGTTAGGGTCACAGACCCGAGCCTGGTGAAATGGAGGGAAGCGATGGGTCCTCTTGCTGAGTAGACTCCTCACCATATGGTTTTGCGGGTATATTCAAAGCCACAGTACAGGATATAAAGTTTTGTGCCAATGAGTCACTCACCAAAGACGGACCCTAGATTCGAGAACCACAGGGCAAGCCAGCTGACCAAGCTGCAGCGAAATGAATTGAGAGCATTTTGTCATTTGGCTACACGAGATGTTAAGGAGTTAGGCAAAGGGGCGGAGCCTGAGACTCCTGCTGTTGCTAGCATAAACAGAGCTACAGCAGAAGTAATATTTTTGGGGGCAGGAAACGCCCCTCAAAGACTCCTCTCATCTGCTGATATAGTCAAGCTCACGGAGCAGTATTTCCCTTGGTCCTTGTTTCCGACAGATGCCTGCACACCAATGTGTCTCACCAGACTTCCCAGACACTTGTCTGAAGCTGCACGAGAAAGAGGCCTTGACGTGAGATTACTCACTGTTATGTCAGTGGCATCTTTATTTTAAGAGCCTTTATTTTAAAGCCGCTCTCTCTACCTTGGCACAGGAAGAGCTGACTGGGTTTGACCCAAACAAAGCAGTTCTGAACAAGTAAAGCATCTGCCACACACACATGCTCAAAGAGAAAAAGGCAAACATGACAACACTGCTGCATCACCTTCCTTGCAGGGACAAAGGCGCCGGGGAAGAAATCAGTCCGTCTTTGACATCCATTTCGAAATGGAAATGTCTGCAGTTGCCTGTTTAGGACAGAGTGGATTTTACTCCCATGACACCAGAGTGCAAACGACTCTGGGCAACTCACACTAACACACCTAAAGCTCGGGGTTTGTTATCACCCTCTATCCAGCCAAAGTTCTGCAGCCCTCATCACCACAGCAGCTGAGCCCCTCCCTGTCTTTAACGCAGCAACCCTCACAGTACCTCTGTCAAACAGGACACGTTCCCAGGGAGGGAAAAGGGTGAGTCAACCCCCCTCACTGAGGCAGCCCTTGCTAAGGTTCAGGACACAGGCACGTCCCTAAAGCAATACCCCTCTAAAGGATAATTAAGCCGACGTAAGTCCCCATATGGACAGCGCTAGGTTGGTGACAGAATTCTTCCATCAACCCAGCTATCGCCTCTCAGGGAGGTGGATTACTGATATGGATGGGAGAACCCCTCCTGTTGGCGCAGGCAATGTCTACGCTCCACTAGAATCTGACCCACGTGTTTCTAACCGAAACAGTGCCAAGCTGGGGAACAGTAAAGTTTAAAGCTTGGATTAAACCCCCAAAGTCAAATAACTCCAAGGCCTTCGGAGTACAATAGTTCTCTTATGTTTTGCAGATGCCTGATCATTTTGTACCACCTGCCTGAACAAACAGCTGCTCGTAGAGTGATGGTGGAGGCCCATCAAGCAGAAGCCTGAACAGCTGCAGAACTGTTTTTACTGTGGCACAAACAGGAAGAATTCACTGCAACAGTTTACCTTAAAGCGCCTTGGCTATAATGGGGACATGATATGAAGTATTGTTTTAATGGGAACCGTAACACCTAGCTCTTTTCAGCAGTACATCTCCAAGCACTACTCAAAGGAGGTCAGTAGCTTTATCCCCATTTTACAGATGGGAAAACTGAGGCACAGAGAGACAAAGTGATTTGCCTGAGGTCACCCAGCAGGTCAGTAGCAGAGGCAGGAATAGAACCACGGTCTCTTGGGTCCTAGTCCAGTGCCCCATCCACTAGGCCACATTGCTATGCTGTAAGTACACTGAAGTTGAGGGAGGTTTGACTCACTCAAACTAACCACCTGAGCTCAACCCCAGGGGGCTGGGCAAGCTTTGACTTGTGTGGCTAGCAAGGTGGTGTAGTGGCTATAATCAATGGGCTGTAATGAAAACTCTTCCCACCCACCCCTTAGTAGCCTGAGAAAACTCCTCATGTACCCACCCAGCTGGTCTTCTGTCCATGCTCTGAATAACTAGAGCTAAAGCTGCCAATGTGAATAAGGAAGCAACAGCAGGACAGAATCACTGAGCTTGGGAAAACTGTTTCTACAGAAGATCTGTTCCTCTTTTCACCAATGTTTTAAAGGTTGCCCAGGCTCGCTCTGCAGCACTCTGTATTGATCTATTAGGATGCAAATGGCCATGCCTGACGTGATTCTGAACAAAAGAAACCAGACTGAGCACTACAAACCCAGCCCCAAAAATACATTTCCTGCTTCAGACTGGCCCAAACTCGCAGTTACTTGTGTTTTTACAGAGGACACAGAAGTCTAAATCAGATCTCAGTCAAGAGAGACATTTTGCGTTGGGATACTCGGCCCCATGGGGATGTCTACACTCCAGCTGGGAGATGCGTGCCCCAGCCCGGGTAGACAGATTCGCACCAGCTGCGCTCAAGCTAGCGCCCTGAAAACAGCAGTGTGGATCCCCGCCCAAGTCAAAGCCTGCCCAGCCCCCTGGGTCTGAGCATAGGCGCATAGCCCGGGACTGCGCATGCCGCAACAGCCACACTGCTGTTTTTGGCAGGCTGGCTTGAGCGAATCAAACCTCCCAGCTGCACCCATGGATTGTTAGCAGTTAATCCTGAGCAACCTCAGGAATAAAATCACCTGCTCACGTGAGACCACATGGCTGGGTACATAGCACACAATGAAAATTCTGGACTCCCATTTCACAGAATTATCATCACACTCGCTAGATTTCTTTCGGGTTTTTTTAACAAAATAGGAAACAATAGAAAGTGGTTTGCTATCCTCTGTATCTCAGCTGAGATCAGGGCTCCACTGTGCTATGCAAACACAGTGAGAAAGTCCCTGCCCTAAAGCGTTTACCTCCTTGTCTACAGACAAGACAGGTGACTGGTGGGCAGGGCCGGTGCAACTGTTTAGGCAAACTAGGCGGCCACCTAGGGCACCTAGTGGTTGGGGGCGCCTAAAAGTCCCCTCAGACGAGGAGATGGAGTGGAAGTGAGCTGAGCTGGGGAGTGTGCGGGGAGGGCTACCTGCAGTAACGGGGGGGAGGCACATAGGGGAACAGCTCCCCTCCCCAGCTTACCTCCACTCTGCCTCCTACTCAGCGCTAAGTCTCCTACAATCAGCGCTGCAAGCCTAGGTGGGGAGGAGAATTAGAGCAGTGCCGGGGTGCTCAGGGGAAGAGGGGGAGCTGAGGTGAGCTGGGGCGGGCTGCTCAGGCAGGGTTAGCTTCCGCGGGGGGAGGCCTCCCCAGGCAGGGTTAGCTGCCATGGGGGGACAGTTGGGAGAGCGGTTAGCTGTCGCGGTGGGGAGGGTATCTGCTGCGGGGCGGCTGAGTTAGCTGCCGTGGGGGGGGCGGGGTTAGCTGGGTGGGGGGTGCAAGGTGGAAGTTTCGCCTAGGGCGGAAACTTCCTTGCACCGGCCCTGCTGGTGGGAGGGGAAAAAGAGGAAGTTGCAGAGCAGGAAGGGAACCCAGCTCTGATTCCCTCCTCCTTGCCCTAGCCACTACTCCCTGCTGCTTCTCACATGGTGCTCCACCCTGACAAATGCTGAACATCTGCCCACCTCCAGTAAAGTCAATGCAAATTGTGGGTATTTGGCACCACACCCACATTACTGTGTGTGTCAAACCACTGTAAACTCACCCCCGTTTGATTAGCTTACAGCTACGAAAGCCTCCTGCCACCACATGCTGCTCAACTGAACATTTGGGGCCAGAGCTACCCTTGGTTTAATTTGAGTCACGTTAATGGAGTTACACCAGGGATTACGTTGGCCCGCTATATAATTATTACATTGTCGACCAGCTTCCCACAGCAGCGTTAGATCTTCCTTTATTACATCAAGGACACTTCTTACCAAACTTCAGCGATTTATTCCTCTCTGTAATTAACCAGCGTGATACAAAGAGCATTACTACGCTGCGGATCCCATCGCTTTGAAATCCACCCTGTCCCACTCCTGGGGTTATCTTCTGAAAGCAGCCAAGCTTCCAACAGGCCCAGGCACAAGCAATTGTAAGGTGCTGACTGTACTGTAGTTTCTTGCTGCTACACATCCGGCTGGCACCGTTCTTACGGAGAGGTGTTGCAGCTGCCAATTTCCAAGTGCTTTGCAAAAGAAGGGCGGCGTCCCCACCCCCATGTTACAGATGGGAAAATAAGGCACTGAGAAATGAAATGACTCCCAAAGGCAACCCAGCAGGGTAGTGGCAGGGCCAAGAATGGACCTCCCCGCCCCAGTCTCCTGAGTTCCCATCCAGTGCCCTACCCATTGGGCCACACTGTTTCCTGCTCCTCTCTGTAATTACCTTGATCTAGCAATGATTCAAGGGACTCAGGAATTTAATCTATCTTTGAAAAACGTGTTGAACGCCTCTGCACTGCCCAGGATAAATGTAAAATTAATGTATTTCATTAGCTGCTCCCGCTGCTGCAAAAGAGCAGACCCCCTGTTCAAACCATATTCTAATCTGCCACGTTCTTGCCGTTCTTGCCTGTGTAAAGAGAAATACACATTATAATTGTGTTTCAGACCTAGGTATCCTCCAGGGGAGACACACGGTTGCAGTTCTGCCTATTTCTTAATTCAGTTACATTCAATTAAAGCTATACTCATCTATGGACACTTTAATTCTGAATATGAGCATCCACACAGGGGTTTAATGTGATTTAACTAATCCACTTAAAATTCACTTGTATTAACTTTCCCGAGAGCCCCCCTCTCCTTGTGCACTCAAGTCTTTGGACAGGAAATACCCAGAGACGAAAGGAGGGCAAACTTGTTCATTGGGTGGTTGCTCTGGAGACCCAAATCTCTTCACTGCCCCTTGTACACACAGGTCAGCGTCACAAAACCCAGACTCTGAACTGTCATCAGACCAGTCGGGGCTCTGAGCGCGGACTCCAAAACCGGCAAGAGTATGTCACAACGGAGATGCATCAGCAGAGCTCTGTGCTGGAAGCTCACCCAGACACCCAGCTCTTGCCAGGGTAATTAGTCCCTTATGTTCACTGACACTGAATCAGCCACAAACAGCAACATTTCCCTGAAACGTACAAGAGACAAAGGAGGAGACCCATATGGACTGTGAGGGAAGAAAAGAAGAAACATTTTGCGGAAACAAACCTTAGCTGAGGAGGGAAAGGGGAGGAGGGGGAAACTAGTGTATAAAGTAACCCAGGAATGTCACAGCTAGAAGTAAAATGAAACACATTGTGAGAGTCAGCTGCTCCGGTTTCCTCTAATACAAGGGTATTACAATATTTTCTGTTGGAAAATGGAATTTCACAAGCTGGAGAACAGAACCCCAGACAGGAATAATTAACTGGGCTTCCGACTCAAGTCCATCCCGTGGAAAGAAAGGGAGAAGCCATCCACGGCTGTTTGCTTGGGGTAAAATTGTCCAGTTCACAGCCTGCCTTTTATATTTGCTGCTATTTCAGGCCCAAATTACCCTCACTGTCCCCCTTCCAGTTGAACCCCTGTGTGTAGGGTCAGATGGGGGAGGGAGAACACAAGAAAACCCCCAGATTTTCAAAATCCAGAGTTAGGAGGATGCCACAAGGCATCCAGAAACATCCTCTGACACAAAGAGTTGCACTGCCATCCTTTCCTGAAACACAGGGTTTGAGCTTGCTCCTCCGATGCTACTGTCCTCTCCCCATCAGCGCAAGAGCATGGTCTCTGGAGCCACCCCAGAGTCTCCCCCAGCTCTGCTGATAGCCATCTGCCAGCATCAAAGAAAGGAACAGCTTTTCAAGTGAATTTCACATGGAGTGCACCCGAAACAAATGACAAGGGAATGGCTAGGATACAGGCTAATATTAGATATCGTCCCCCCCCCCCCCCAAAACCCCACAGCTAAGGCAGAAACCTCCACAGCCAGAAGCTCACAGAGTAAAGGAAGCCAATAAAACTCTCACCTTCCAAACCAAGTTCCAGTCCCACAGATTTGGCCTGACACTCTCCTCACAGCAACATCAAGCTGTTCTCTCCTGCTGCATGCACTGACTCTAACAGCCAGACGATGATCTGGAATGGGCTAGGGTCAAGCCACAAAGGCAGATTTCATAGTCTGCAGATAGGACCACTCCTGTCTCACCTTTTGCAGGTGTGTCTAGTTTCCCACACCCCTCCAATAACCCGGAGAGTATAAGCCATATTCCCTGTGGTGTTGCATTGTTCCCAACAGATGCCTGATCAAGTAACCCCTCCACAGCCTCTAAAAGACTTAATGGGCCATGGATTACTGTGAGTGTTGTGGGCAGCACACTGTCTGCAAGTAAAGTCAGCCAGTTTCATGACTTCACCAATGGGCACCCCCACCTGCCAAGCTACGGACCAGCTTCCTCCAAAGCCACCTTCAATATACTAACAGCTCACAGCCCTTGGGCCTCCAGGACTGTGCGACTCTCAGTCCAAATCCTAACCAGGGCCCTAGTGAGCAGTTTTCAATGGGTCCCAAAAGCTTAGTGTACGTGGGGAAGAGAAGGAAATGCAATGGCTCTTTGGGCGCTCTGGTACTATGCTACTCAGTGGGGATAAAGAATCAACCCAGTCCAGCATCAGTGACAAAGCATATTAGTTAGGAGAGAGCTTAGCTGAGCATCCCTTAATAATGCTCCTGAGATGACAGAACAGTTTGGTTCTGTTTGTGAACCAGTGTTTCCAAACTGGCTGTGTGTTTCGTACAGGAAACAGAAGCCCACGAGACATGAGAGGGGCTGTATTCTTCCAGAGGAATGCCTGTCTCCTTGCCCGAATCCACAAAGGTAGCAGAAATGAGCATGATCAGGAATCAGTTACTCCCCCTCCTTGATTTCACAGCAGCACTTATCCCACAAACAGCTCACTCCACCCTCCTGACTAACAGATTTACCTGGGCATAAGCTTTACCTGGGCATAAGCTTTCGTGAGTAAAAAACCTCACTTCTTCAGATGCATGGAGTCCTGTAACTTTCACTCCACGCATCTGAAGAAGTGAGGCTTTTTACCCACGAAAGCTTATGCCCAGGTAAATCTGTTAGTCTTTAAGGTGTCATCGGACTCCCTGTTGTTTTTGTGGATAAAGACTAACATGGCCGCCCCCTGATACTTGACCACCCTACTGCTAGTACCTAACCTAGTCTTAGGGAAGGTCTGTCTTTGGGTGATGTCTGCAGTACCCCTCTGTTCATGTTCATTCCTAAAGCCTCCTTCCACAAGGATCAGTACGCACTTCGCAAACGATGTATATAAATGCCCCACTGAAATGCAGCCACCTCTGGGGAGGAAAGTCAGCAGCCAGCTAGGCCAAAAGCCTAGCGCACTGTGTAGCAGTTTGGAAAGAGAAGGGGAATTTGGGACAGGAAGAATCTTTTCCTCGTATGCAAAATGCTAGAGATTTAATGTTCAGCCAGGGCTTCATCTGTAAACGTCTCATCTGAATGTAGACTATAATACCGCAACATCAGAAATCAGAGTAAATGGTTCTTCTTAAAATCAGGACACTGAGGCTCAAAAATAATTAAAAAAAAAACATTCAAATCCCCCTTACTACCATCCTCTTGCATTAACAATACAAAGCACTTAAAAAGTCCTATAGACTATTCAACCTTCATGTTGTTTATATTTTTACACTGGATCAGCCTGGACAATTCAACTAGCCCAGTGAACTAGCAAGTTCGTGTTGAGATTCTCCTGCACACACATGATGCTGTTATTATTACAGTGAAACACACACAGCTCTGTAAACGGACACAGCACTTTACAAACACATGGGCTCAGGCAAACTTTCACTGGACATGAACTTCTCCCACTTTCTTTCCAGGAGGCCACTCACACAAGTAACAGCTACCTGAGTAATACTTTGCAGGATCGGGCCCACAGATAAATCATGTGTCAGGTCCACAAACAGCTTTGCAAACACTGCTAGGGGAGGTTTAAATCCACAACAGGGAATTGTTGTCACTGGAAATCAGACAAAAACAGTCACAAAAACGTTTCCATTAGTCCTAGTTTTGGTAATGTCCTTTTTAAACCACAAATCTAAGAGTCAACAATATTTAGTGGTTTTCATTTATGTAGCTCCAAACGTTTTACAGAGGAAGGTCAATATTATCCCCACCTGGAAAATGGGGAAACTGAGGCACGGTGTGGTGAGGTGACTTCCCAAGGCCACACAGAAACTCAAAGGCACAACTGGGGAAAGATTCAAAGTCTCTTGACTCCCGACCCAGTCCCAAAGGAGTTCTTTGAATTCTGCTGGGGGCAGGGGAGTTGTGGACAGAGGAAAGAAAGCCTCCAGAGAGCCAAGGAGATGCCTTTGGAGTCACTGCCTGAGTCCTGGCATTGTGATCTTCAAACCATGCAGACTGCACGTTTCAAGCATCTGAAACTGACTTAACAGGCCAAGCAGGTTTCTTCTGTTTTCCTGAGCAGAAAGCAAGCAGTGCGGAGAGATGGAATGCAACCTGTAACAAACTGGCCCATGAATTGAAATAGTCCTTGCAGCAAAGCATACTACAACCCATGGTCTTTTGTACAGCCAACAATTCATTTTTTACATATAGATACATTACAACTTGCAAGCGGCCAACCTGCAGAGGTCTCTGGGCAATGCACAAAACAGCGGGACAGATAAGAAGCAGCTTAATTTCTGAAACAGTTTTCAGAAACCACTGCCTGCCGTTATTTTGGGATCTCTATTCAGCTGTCCTCTCCGCTACTGGGAGAAGTGCACTTCTCCGCATGAGGCCTGGCCAAATGATGCACAATAGGACTGAGAAAATTCAGCTCTTTAGAAAGCGCAGAGAAACCAGAACGATTTCAAGATTATAACAGCTGGGAAAAGAGCCCCCGACTTCTGAATTGCTTCCCAGTGGGACAGGAATTCTCTCAATCTGACTTTGCACCACAACAAGGCTGCTGAGACAGCAGCTTCCTCTAGGAGTGTTAATTGCACCTTGGAGAGTTTAAAGAAATGTTATTTAGTGATCAACAGAGCTCTGCAGTTTGGATGGAGTGACCACATTACATTGGAGTTTTACTTTCAACTCAATTTGATTGTTCATCAGGAATAGCTTTGTATAGCGAATTAGGGAATCATTCCCGCTTTCAACGCTCCCTTATTTGTTCTGTAGTTTGAGAGAGGACGGGAGATGTTATTTGTTGATGGGTGAAGGATCTGAAGTATCATAAAAGCGGCACATAAGCTACATACAAGAGCAACAGCAGTCAGGAGAACCGAAGTACCTCTGCACTGGAAAAATATGCCTCCAGCCAGCGAGTCTCAGGGTTTGTCCACACTGCAGATAAACCACGCCAGTCCCAAAATCACACACACAACTGGTGGTACAGTCTCAGAGCCTGGATCCACTTACTAGGGCTTGCGGGGCTAAAAATAGCATTGTACATATTCAGGCTTGGACTGGAGCCTGGGCTTGGAGACCCACCCTGCTCACTGGGTTTCAGAGCCGGGCCTCCAATGTCTACCCTGTTATTTTTAGCCCGATAGATAACTCGGACTCTGAGTTGAGTCTCGCTACTGCAGGCTCCTCCCCGCCCCCGTTCAAGTACTGATAAACCCCTAGAAGAGTGTACTCCTGACTCCTGTGGTGGTGTGACCCTGGGGAAGTCCCATCTGTGCCTCGGTTTCCCCATCTGTAAAATGGAACATATATCTACCTCCTGGGTGGGAGGGGTTTGCGGTCTCAGCTCTTCTCTGTTTGCAAAACACTTTGAACAGAAGGTGCTTTACAACTAACAATCCACCTCTTACTGCTGCTATTTGTGAAGGGAAAGAATCCTAAGCAGATTGGAACGATTCTGAAGAAAGGAGGCCATCAGCTTGTTCCACTCGGGGAACTGAGTCAGGCTTACACTTCTGCAGCTGGGAGGCAGCAAAAATGGGATGTGTCACAAAAGATCTGTGTCACACTAAAACTCAGAGAGGAAGCAAGCAGAACAGGGCTGAGAGGTGCATGTTGGCTTGGCAGTTTACAGAGCCTCATCAGGTCAGGTATACACTGGAGTCTCCTCCCTCTCTTAACAGATAAACAGGAGAGGGCATGCTCAGCTTCACTGCTTTCCTGGGAAAGGGGGTAGGAACCACTTCAAGAAATGTAACACCATGACATAGAAGTGGGGCAGCTCTAGGGTGAGCAGACAGAAAGTGTGAAAAATTGGGACAGGGGGTGGGGAGTAACAGAAGCCTATGTAAGAAAAAGCCCCAAATATCAGGACTGTCCCTATAAAAATCGGGACATCTGGTCACCCTAGGTAGCTGTTAAAGGCAGAACAATGAAATGATCGAGAAAAACTCCTGCACCCACCTCTGCACCCAGTTACAACACAGTCGCCTCCTCCCCAACACAGCCACAACGCTCATTGAAACACTTACCTTGTAGCGTAGGCAGGAACCAAACATGTCCCCCCCACGGCTCCCTTTGCCACGCTGTAGCCCAGTTCAGGAGACACAGCTAAGAGCCCACTTACACCACAAGATGGAAACCTGTCTCATCCGGCTCAGGGAACAGCCAACCGTGTAGTGGCTGTAGCATGACCAGAATTCTACACCGGGGAGGACTGAAGTAAAGCAGAATCAAGTGAGACCAAATCCCTTGACAGAACACAGGACCAAGTGCAGCACTTCTGCTCCACCTCGGCTACTCCCTTGAAAACATTCGGAAGCCGTCCGTAAGCCCCCACCAGAAAGTGGGCTCAGTGGAAAGGGGAGAAAACAGAAGCCCCCAGCAGCCAGACCTCACGAGGCAAGCCTCTGATTGGGTTTTCAAAAACTGACCTTTTTGCTGTGCTTTCAGTCCTGCCATGTCAGGCAGACGCTGCTCATGGCTAAGGCTAAGATTCTGTCATCATTATTTTTTAGTAGAAGCCGCAGACAGGTCACGGGCAATGACCAAAAATCCACGTGACCTGGTCTTAACTTTTATTAGAAATAACTATGACAAAATGGGAAGTGAGAAGGGTCCAGTACCCACGACCACTGGGGCTTCTGGGTCTCCCTGCTGCCACTGCAAGCTGGGAGCTGCACGGGGTGCCCCTCTGGTGCAAGCCTCCTCCCGCACCACTGGTGGTGGCTGGGAGCTGCAGACAGGGCTCCCCACTGCCTACATTGGTTCGGAGCTGCAAGAGCTCCCTGCTATCCACAGCGGCTGGGAGCTGTGCGATCCCTTGCTTCCCGGCAGCCAAGAGCTGCTGGACCCCTGCCAGCTGACACCTCCAGCCAAGCTGCCCCGGGGTTGAAGCAGAAAATGTCACAGAGGTCTCAAAGTTATGGATTCCGCGACCTCCGTGACAAGATCTTAGCCTTACTCACGGCATCAGAGCACATGGAGAACAAACTGCGTCTCTGATTATCCAGTCAGACCTCAGCATTAAACCTGATAAAGCTGGAGGCTCTGTCAAATATAATGGGTCAAATTCATCAATGGCATCACTTCACTGACTTCAGATACACCAGAGATGAACCTGGCTTAGTGCCTTCAAAGGTGAGCAACACAAGAAAAACAACATTGGATTTATGCTTTCCTTGTTTTTAAATTCTTTCTCCTGATAAAAGACCTTCCCAGATTTTTTAATTTCATAAAAGCTAAACTTAGAGCTAACAAGGAGGGACTTTCCTGGATGACCTACTGGCAGTCTCAGATGCATGCCGTGAGCACTCTCGGTCCTTCGTTGACAGGACGGGGTTCTGAATGCGATTCTTTTACAGCTGGCTGTCTCAGATGCATGCCGTGAGCACTCTCGGTCCTTCGTTGACAGGACGGGGTTCTGAATGCGATTCTTTTACAGCTGGCTGTTGGGGGGTGGGGGGGGCTTCTCTGTTAACTCAGTTTTAAACTGCCTGAATAAAACCCTGTCCCTTCCATTGACCAGCTCCCCCTTCCTGGAATGTGCCACATCAGAATCCTATCAAGTTCTCCAGGAGCCCATAGAGACTTCTAGAGAAGACCTGGCCTGGATTTCTAATGCGAAAAAACAAGCAGGGAAGGAGAATGCAAGAGTTTCCTTCCAAGCCACTTTTATCCATCACAAAGCAGCCAGACAGGGCAAAACTACATTTTTTCTCTTTCCTTTATCATATCCAACCACAGTTACGTGGGTCTGGATTCACATGCCTGCTACATGGCAAATTCTAGCAGGTTAGACTATGCTCTCTCGAAAGCCCTAAACGCACTCAGTTTCTGTACCTGACTCCGTTAGATGCCGACAGTCCTGGGCTTGGGCCTCCAGCTCCCCCAGGTTGAGGCAGCGCCCATGCACTCTGTGTATTGAGTCTCGGCGCTGACCTTGCTCCAGACAAGGTTGGTTTGTTATAGGGCACAAAGCCGAGACCAGAAGAGCTTAATGCAGCTGTCCGACTGGAAACCTGTGGTACAGCCGATGAACTGGGGAGGTTTATCATGGAGTGCCGATAGCGCGTGGTGATGGGGCCAGTTCCACTATTCAACAAGCACTGTTGACAAGAACAAGCCACTGCCATGTGAAGGGGCCCTGTGGCCGTGGTCACTGGATACGGGGTGTCCACGCGCCTCTGAATACCTCGTCGGAACTTGGAGGTCTTGTTGGTCTGGACCAGCAATACAAAATCAATGTCATAGTTGTAGCCCAAGGAGCTTAGGTCTACATGCCGAAGACCATGCGTAAAGGCTTGCTCCAGGAACACACAGACCTTCATCTCATATGGAGACCATCCGCCTTCGTCATTCTGCCACTCCCACACGATGCCCTGCCCGGCCGCAGAGTCTTGAGAGAAGAGGTGTCTGCGGACGGATCGCATGGTTCCTGGTTCAAGAGAAACAGAAACTGAACGTCAGTTAAAACCACGCAAAACCATGGAAACGCAGTATCTATGGAGAAGTGGCATCCTAGAGTGCTTTAAAAGTGCTTATGGGAGTCAAGTACCCAACTCCCTTTGACTTTCCATGGGAATTCGGCATCCACTTACTTAGGGCACTGTAGGAAATCACACACAAAAGGGACAGTGGAACTTTGCTGAAGTGACCACCAAAGGGCCAACCACGAAGGTCTGGTTGCTTAGTAGATGTGGGCTTTTGGAGGTTGAACAATCCTGGGAGATGCTTTGAAATGGCCACTTTGCCAGGTACCGCACCCACACATACACACGTGTGTGCAACAGTCTGAGGCAAACATGGGAAAGCAGTTTGAAAAGTCTAGAGAGAGCAGCTGTTCATACAGAGGGAAGGGGAACAAAACCACCGCAGAGTTGCTGGTTCAAGGGTTATTCTAGACCAGTAGCGGGAGCTCAGGCCTGCTCACATATCAAAGGTTCTGCTTCCCAGCAGCAAAGTGATCTGAGACGCACATTTCCCCTGGTTATTTTTATTAAAACCAGCTCAAGGAGGACAGAAACCAACCAATAAAAGGGGAAATTAAAAGTCAGCAAAAATGTCCTCCCCCAGCAGGGACTGAACCAGCCCAGGCAGCGGCAGCATCAGAGGGGCCCCCAGAACTCCGCTCCTCCATGGTGCTAGTGTCTTTGGGGATGAACACATAAGGGGCGGGGGGACCAGGGAGGCATGAGCAAACCTTCACGTTCACAGAGGAAGGCTTTTCAGCAGCTACAGCGCTTGTACAGGAGAAGCACCCAGAGGAAAACGTTCAAAAACACTCAAGTGGCTCACAAGCCTAAGTCAATCAGGCACATCGGAGCCTCAGTCCCCATGATTTCAATGCCTCCTAAGTGCCTACGTCACTTGAGAAAATGGGACTCAGGAGCTAAGTCACTTAGATGCACTTGAACATTTTAGTCTCATGGGAACTCCCCTGGAGTCAGCCTCTTCCTACATTGCTCTGCGGGTTTGGTTTGAATTCTGGGATAATGTGTTTGGTTAATCATATTTTGCGCTCTTTGGATACAGCATTGTGACCAGTGTTGGGCTGTAGTGATCTGACTTTCAGGTGTGTGACTTCAAGACCCTTTATAGAAGTGCAGAGCTGTTCTAGTGACTCACTCTGGCAACCAGATCAGGAGGGTCTCATTAGCTCCAACTCCAACGCAACAGGCTGAGAATTCCTTCAAGGTAAAAGAGCCAGAAGGAAGGGACAAGTGGGTCAAGGAACATCCCTAGGAACAGATGGCTCAAGTGAACGCTTATGTCTGTAAGTGCAGTCTTACCTTAGGGTTCTATTACATAAGTTAAAAATAAAGACAGACATTATGGAATATAATCTATCACGAGCACTGCAGGGAGAGCAGGCTGGGGACTTCCCCGATTTACAAGAACCTGTCATCCACGAATGCCCAGACACTTTGCAAACATTAAGCCTCATGACCCGGTGAGGTACCCATTTTATGATGGGGAAACTAAGGCACGGTGTCAAAGTGATTTGCCCAAGGCCATCCAGTGAGTCAAAGACAGGACTAGACAGGAAAGGAACCCAGGAGTCCTCACTTGACCATTGGACAACACTACCCCTCACATACCCCATTACATGTGTCCACATGAAAAAGAGTTTCATGATTACTTTAAAGCACTATCACCAATTAATACGACCTCAGTATCCCATATGATGGTTGTTTTGTGGTCCTCCAGCATATTACGGAAATTGGCTACGTGGCTCTGGAGGCTCAGAAAGTTACAGATCATTGTTTTAGAGGTTAGCTCAGCAAGTGACCTGCTCCACACAAGAGCACTGACTGCTCACAGTTTACTCTGCTGTAGCAACAGAATACTGACCCATGACAAAAGAAAACATGTGACCAACGCTACTTAAGAGCTACTGAAAGCAAAGGCCCTGGGAACGTTACTAGAGCTCTAACCTTAGATCCAGCCCTTGCAGCTCAAACATCGGGCTTGGAAATCCTAGTGGGTCAGATTCTCAGTGTAACGCTGACATCAAGAGATAGGCTGACCAGCCGAGGAGCTGGCTCTGGGATGGGAAATCAGAGTACGTGCCCCAAAGCAAGTTCCAGGAACTGCGCCCAGCTTGCTGCTCCCTGAAAACGAAGGAGGGGGTGTGATCTTACAGCACACCTGGATCTGCAGCGAGACCCACAGGTGAAGGAATGCAGGGGCGGGGAGAGGAACGGGGATGAGATCGCAGCCTCGAGGTGCAGCAAAGTCAAAGATTTAAGAGAGGCGGAGCAAACCTCACCCCTGACAGCTAGCGCGGCCACCCAGAGAGTCTGTACCATGGACAGTGTGTGAAAATGATGGTGGGCGATTGATGCACAGCTGGGGGCTAGCGTTCAAAGGCAGCAGTGATATCCTACTGTCCTAGCAGACCGCAGGATAAAAGCAGCAACAGGGCTTTCAGAGCACGGAACCGCAGCACATACCACCCCCAGTTGTGGGAAGAGGTGGCTTTTGGGACTCAACATACAGGGTGAGGTGGTACCGCCCTGTGATACCCAGCGGGCAGGACATTGGCCGTTCTTATCTTGGCCACACAGAGAGTGGTAGCTTTAGGACAGTTCCTGAACCCGCCTGATATTTACTTCTAGCTATGCTGCGCAGACCAGCAGCTGAGGCTGGCTTCTAATCCAGCGCCTGAGATCCGCCTCTGCAGCTGTCGCTCCCTTTCTATGGGGATGTTAGACCTGTTAACACTGGCTTCCTGTTATTCTTCCTCGCTTCCTTTGAAGAGCCTACTTGTCTGTCTAATAGCAGCAGGGAGAATGCAGTGGCCTCTTTTTCACTCTGTTTAAAGATTTTCATAGGAACGTTTCCTGTGGAGTTTATTTCATCTCCAGCGCATCACAAAGGTCAGCTGGCTGATCATTTACAAAACGTTCATGTCTAAAGGCAGGGAGCCTTGCTCAAACAGGGGAGCTTTGAATATAACTGCTCCACCAGAAGGGGAGGGAGTGGGGACAAGAGAGTTTTAAAGGATCACACTGAAATGCAAACTGAACAGGTGGCAATGTTTCTGCGGTCCCTGCAGCAACGGATCCAAATCCCAGCCAGGCCATCTCGGTCCATCGTCCCTTCAAGATCAATTTACTGAGCTCCATGCACTCCCGGGGAGAGGACTTTCAGATAAGATCCTCAAAACAGAGCCAGCAGCCTCGACATTAAAGGTTCCATTATAGTTTCATATGAGTAGAGGTTTGACCCCAGGGTCCTTTGCCAAAACGTTCACTCTGTCACCCTAGCTGCTACCCTCCCTCCACCCCAGAGCTGGCTGCATTTCAGCAGTCCCTGCATGAATATAATTTATGAAGCGCTGTGGAATCTTTTCCAGTGAAAGGGACTAAAGAGAAGCATCAGTAGCTGGTTTCAGAGAGATTGCCCCTCTCCTGGGGGAGGATATTCTAGTCACAGTTTGGTCATTAGGACAGAATGGTGCTCCCTGGGTGGTCCTCCAGCCCAGCTGCTCACAAATATTCCACCTACCCCAAGAACCAGATCCAGTGCTGAGGCCATTTGAACTCATCACGTAGCGGGGACAAAGCCCATTGCTTTTACTGATTCAATCACCTTGTCAGAAAAGGGCCAATTTCTGAGAGTAAATGGGGGGCCCAGAGAGAAGGGATCATTGGCTACTGTGGAGAGCAAGACCTGAGAGTTAGGACTCCTGGGTTCTGGTCACTAGTCCTGGTGCCTGCTTGGTGAGCTCCACAGCAGTTTTCAGAGAATTATGAGCCCCACCCAAACAAGGCTGCTGGGTGCCTAAAGAATATTCAAAGCTACTGCTGCTAAGCCAGCGACAGACACTCCCAAACACACTCATCTTGCTGATGACATCTCTCACCCAGGACACCTTCCTAGCCAGGTGTCAAAGCCCCAAGTACCTTCCAGAGCAGTGCCCAGCCCAGTTGTGTGTTACTCACCCTAACATTAGAGCAAGAAAGTAGGAATATGGGCCGGGAATATGATCAAGAAGGCTATGGTCTTCCTTGCTTACAGGCCTGTCATTTAGGAATCATCCGATCACCCCTCACGCTCCGTGAACACAGCTGATTTACTGGATTCAAGACATCTGAACATTTCTGCCCTTCTCTAAGGCCCTCACAGCGAACCAAGCCTTGCCACATCATGGAAGGCAGGTGTTCGCTCTGATTTACAGATGGGTAAACTGAGGCACAGATAGGCTTGTGCTTTTCAGAAGTGGCCACTAATATTGGCTGTTCACTTTGAGACACTCAGGTCTGATTTTCCAGAGGTGATGAGCACAGAAAAACCCTATCAAAGCTGTAGGTGCTCACTACTTCCGGGAGGTGGGGGTGGGGGGGAGAGCCAGCCCCTAGGTGCTAAAGGTGATCATCCAGATGTAATGGCCACTAAACGGTTGGCTCGAGTGACCTCCTTGGGTTGTGCAGTGAGTCAGGAGCAAAGGCGGGAACAGAATGCAGGTTTCCTGGAAACTAATCCTGCACCTTGCCCTCAAAAGCCAACCTCCCTCCCCCCTGGAGAGAGGGGAAAAACAATGTGGGAAAGGAAAATCCATGTGAAGGGGCAGTGTTCTAGCACTTCCCTATGTCATTCTGTGGGGACTGCAGGCATTAGCTCAGCAGCGTTCACAGGGTGGTAGGCCAAGCCAGAGCGGGTGGTGCTGCAGCCGGGGAGCAGGGGGACAAGGGAATCGAACACAAGTGTTTTAATCACAAAAAGGTCTTTTTATGCAACTCCTCTGAAGGGATATGCAACGGGAGGAGGGGGGGGGAAGAGGGCATATGGTTCTAAGACCCCAGCCTTGCAAAACATTTAAGCACATGTGCAATTTTAAGCACGAGTGATCCCAGTGAAGCTTTAAGTGCATAGTGATCTGAATGCATCCAGGAAAGAGGTTTCTTACCTGTGTCCTGTCGGAACTGCATCAGGCTTGGTATGTCGATGACATAAGGGGCGAGCGTGGCATCTGCCTGCCCCAATGGGATACTGCTGCTGGCCAGCCCGGCTCCTGATCGTCTCCCCTTCTGCGCAGGGGCCTGGAGAGCCTGTTCGATAAAGCTGCACACGCTCCCTCTGTATGGCCTCCACCTGCCGAACTCATCCTGCCATTCCCATACAGCCACTGCAGGCAGGGCGGTATGCCCTGGCACGGAATTGGGGAGCCCAGGTGGCCCAGCAGAACCGCTTCCGGCACCCAGCGCTGCTGCCATTTTCCAAGGTCTGAAAGCAAGCCGAGTCAGAGCGCGTTGTTCATCCACCTTCAAACCATCCTCTCCAAAGGCGTATGTCAGGCCTGCAAAGAGAGAGACAAGACATAAAGCGCTAATAAATAAATTTGTTGGCCTCTAAGGTGCCACCAGGACTCCTCGTTGTTAGAGCTAATAATTACAGCCCTGAGCAAAGAGCAGGCAATCCTGCAGGTAGGTGGCAAAGTCTATGAACCTGGGAGGAGGAAATGCAGGTGTTTCTCCATGAAAGACAATGGGGAGGTGAAATCGCTGAACAATCCAAGGGGCAGTGGTAACTCAGAAGCGAATCAATTTCAAAACCAGCGGGTTAAATGTAGTTTGGGGTCCTACCCAGGCCAGAATCCTGCTGCCAACGTTGAGGGGTTTACAATCAAACCGACAGTGTAAGCTTTTGGGGGCAAAGACTCTCAGGGTTAGACCCCAGGCACATTATGTCAGCACTGACAAGCAGGCCAACATGTGGTGCAACAGGAACCCAGGATTTCCAGTGTTATTCGTTACGGGTATTGCCATAGATCTAGAGGTCCTGATCCAACACACAACCAAAAACCAATCACTGCCCTCCTCCCCATGCCGCAGTCAAAGGGTCAATCTGTGTGTCACACTGTATGCTAACAGCCTTCTAAAATGACCTGGGTCCTGAAAAGCTCAAGAGCAGGGCACAATTTAACCAACAGAGCAGCCATCAGCCGGCTGGAAGGTTTCTTCCATCACAGTCAGAGGCATGCGTCCGGTGAGATGCAGGTAGCAACGGAGCCTCCACTGGCGTACACAGGCTCTGGGAGGTGGGTGCTGTGGTTTGTTATTTCCAACTCATCCATATGGAATAAAGCAGAGCCACCCAGATGGCTGCGTTCACAAGAGGAGAGCGATGCATTTTAAAGAAAACGACAGCTAATGAGTCATTCCCGTGCAGTTCTACCCAACGCCCCCGGGCTTACAAGCCGCCGCCAGCAAATAAGACCCTCCCTCAGATAATTTGATTTAAAAAAAAAAAAAAAAAAAAAAAGCATCTTGAGACATTTGCTGCTATCACTTAGCACCCCCCCCCCCAATGCCCCGGGGTGGTTATTTTACAGCTTGGAATTAAGTCACTTCAACAAACCCCAGGTGCAAAATCTCAACAGCTGCCTCATGTTATTTTTACACTGGAGTTCACACACTGCTACTCAGCATTGCTGAGCCCTGCTTGGATCATCTCAGTTCAGAGCTCTGCTGCAGAGTCTTCCATCTCATCCGGTGCCCAATGTATGCAAGCAGGGGGTACTCTGCGCCCCACTGGGAAAGGGACCTCTGTACATGAAGGGCTCCTGTCTTTCCAAATATAGGGTGGCCTGGATACCCATCAGCAAAGCAGGCCATCGGGGGAGGCTCTGCTTTGGAGAGGGTCACACAATTGATTTGTGCTCCTTTTAAAATGTAGCGGCAGCAGAAGGGGAAAAAAAAGAGGTCACGGCAGAAATAGATCTATTAACACTTTCACTTACGTGGTAGCTTTCACCCAAAGCACTACCGCCACAAAACCGAGGTGGGGTAGACAACCTCTTTACCTACTGTACAATGAAATCCTGGGTCACGATTGGCTGAAATGAGTCACGGAACAAACTGTCTACTGTTGACCTCTGAGGAGTCAACAATGCTTAGCTAGCCGGAGGAGCAGCAGCTGCCAATCAGCACTAAATATGCAAATCAGGGCATCCTGATTGGCTGCAAGTGAGTTCAGTGTAAACAAAAATTCACTTCCTAGTAGGTAAGTGATACTGGATCAGAAAACTGAATCTAAAGGGATGTGGGCTCCCTAGTTTATGCACCTAAATGGAATTCTAGCCTACAGCTGTGTGCAAGGATTACGAAATAACAAACGCAAGTTCCATGTCTTGGGCAAAGCACTTTGACAACTTGACATTAAGGCTGTACGTTTCTACTAGGTACAGAAGGGTATTGGGGTAGGGGATTCCTAAGGGAAATCTGTACTTTCCTTTTTGTTTTCATTAAAGAAAACACTCAACCCATCTCCCAAACAGTGACACATACATTTTACAAAGCCTGGAAATCCAAAGTTAAGGTCACGCACACCCTGAACTGTGATCCTCACCCCTTGCATATCTACCGTTATTGCGTGTAAGATGGAAACAGTTTGAGGTAAATTGTGATAAGGACTTTATGAACTTCTCAGTCTGGCTGCTGATCTCTCATATATCTAACATCCACTGCTTTTCCGTCACTGACCAGTAGAGTCATGGAACAGTGAAGCATATGGCTGTGGTTTTGTATGAACATATCTCCCACAGATCTCCCACGACACCACATGCCCATTGCGTTAGCTACTAAATTTTAGTGGTCCAGCTCTTCAGAGATCTGCAGGCCCAGATGTAGTAGCTTCATGTCGGTGCTACATCTCACAGCAGAACAACTTTGCTTTTAGTTTTAAAAAACACGTTCTCCCCTGTTATTAACAGCACTTTAGATTGCAAGTGTCTAGTTTATTTTTCACCATTCAGTTACTTGATTATTAACTTGGGCTCTTATCCAGCAATCAGACCTGCACAGGTGGATCTCTGACCCTGGGGCAGAGCCTCATGTAAGGATCCACCCACCTGGATTTGACTGCAGGACTGGGGACTCTGACAACAAAAAGTTTGGTAAGTTTCAGGTTTTTTTTCTCCTTCACAGTCACTTCCTGCTTCGCAAGCCCTAGCAGAGGGCAGCAGAGCTGGGTTCACAGCACTACCAGGCAACATTCAAGCCAAAGTCTGTTTCCACTGAAATTTAACACACAAGCTGGAGAAAAAACAAACAAACCCAACAACTATCCAGTTGTGTAAAAGCCTTTTAAAATACATAACAATCTGAACTTTGGCTCTACAATCCAGCTGACAATGTCCCTTTAAAATGTCTAGATTGAACTCATCAGTGATGTTAAAAACTCAGTGACAATGTAGCCTGCCTCACAAGTGGAAAAGAAAAGTCCAGGGAGCCCTAGATCCATGCTGTGGATGTAGGCAGTTTTCAAGTGCTGACAGAGTGGGATTCTTTTAAAGCACAGGGCTTTTCGGCATGTTATTCAAACAGGACAATGCCCAGGAAAGATTTGCAAGGATCATTAACATCACACTTAGGAAACCCGAGGTCTGCAAACAAACTACTACATATCCTCACGGTCAATAGTTTTGAATATTTGAATTAAAAGATTCCTAGGTGTCTAAGCGAGGGGTCTCCAACGGGCTAACAACTCAGCATCAGGAGAGCGCGTTTGTTACAGGACTGCAGGAAGCCCATACCCCCCGCAATTTGGAAACACCAAAGGGAAGATCAAATTAACAGCCCTGCTGCTACACATGGTGCTTGCCAAGCCCCACAGCAAATCAACTGAAATTTTGGTTTCATTCTGCTGTGAATTTACAGGAGCAACAGAGGCACTACCATGATCATCAGCCATTGTTCAGAGCTCTCTGTGGGTGCCAGGGGAGATACCTGGAAAGAAACAGGAGTATCCACAGCTGTAGAGAAATCTCAGGTACTTGCGCTATTCCTCAGCACTATAGGCTAAATCCGGCCCAGCCTGATCCCACCTGGAGCAGCCAGGTGAAATTTACTAGGATCATATCTGTCTTATTCATAGATTTTAAGGCCAAAATTCTGATCACCTGGTCTGACCTCCTGCATAACACAGGCCAGGGACTCTCATGCAGTGATTTTTGCATCAAACCCTTAACCTCTATGTTGGCTACAGTAGATCTTGCAGAAAGATATCCACCTAGACTTGGGGGTTCAGGGAATGATATGGTCCATATCCCCAACTTGACCTAGGATTCATAGAATCATAGATTATTAGGGCTGGAAGGGACCTCAGGAGATCATCTAGTCCAACCCCCTGCTCAAAGCAGGACCAATCCCCAAATGGCCCCCTCAAGGATTGAACTCACAACCTTGGGTTTAGCAGGCCAATGCTCAAACCACTGAGCTATCCCTCCCCCCAGGTGAGAAATGACCATAGCTCTTGCCTAGGAATCAGGAGACCTGGGTTCTATTCCCAGTTCTGCCCCTGACCTCCAGTGTGACCCTGATCAACTCATTACCACTCTGTGCCTCTGCTTCCCCTTAGACTATAAGCTCCTTATTGTTTCTGTCCAGTACCTAGCATAACAGGCAAACAGAACCAGTAGAATGATTAGCCAGAATGAGGGGTGAGAGATCCTGAGCAAAGAGGATAGAAGACAAGATAGAAGTGTTTTGGTCAATTCTAGGGTAGCATTTGGGTCTGCATTTCTCTTGGCCGTCAGCAACACTCACCGTGAGAGGTAGCAGCCAAAAGAAACTAAACTAAAACCTGCCCACTAAAAATTCTGAAATCTCTTCATTTGAAAAATCATATTAAAGAAGGAAAATCCCTCTGAGGGAGGAAAATGAAATGAGATACGAAGTGAAACAGGTACCGCCAAGGGTGGGTAAACCTATTTCAGGCACAACCCTGTAGAGGAAATCTGAGCTGTATGTGGTGTGTTCATTTGCATGCTCTCCACGTTGGCTTTGGGATGATTTTTTTGCCCACTTGCCAGGTAAAATTGAGGCCAGAGAGCCACCGGGTTTCACTTACGTCTCCGCTGGTAACTCAGAGGTGAGATTTCATTTCCCCCAAATATAGGGCATGTCTATATTGCAACCACAGGGTGAGCTTGCATCCTGAAGCAGTGAAACCGCTTCAGCATGGACAGTACAGGCCCACCTGGACCACTGGGTAAGAACTTGCAGGGCTGGCCAAGCTGAATCACGCATTGTCGTGACTTCACTGCTCCATTACCAGAGCTGTCTAGATTAGAGCTAGCTTGGCTATGTCCATTCAAGCTGCAGTCATACCTTGTGATTATAGTATTGACATACCCATTGAGAGAATACCTCCTCTCCAGACCCAGGAGTGGAACTATGACAGTGACTGCAGGTAACAGGCTCCAGTACCTATTACAATGAAGGGTTCAGAGTAGGAGGCTGCCCTCTTTGCTCTGGCAGCTGGATTCCAACATGCTTTTAAGAGGAATTTGAAGCTCAACTCCCATTGGCAAGTGAGCCACCGTGCCCTTTAAATCAAATCGGATAACGCTGTCTTCCACCATGGCACATGCCAATCCGAAGCTCAGGGAGACACAAGGGGGCTTTAATAAGACATGGCATGCCATAAGTGTGGATGCATCGGAAGAGATGAACATCGCATTGCTCATATCCACTTGCATAAATACCACTGGGCATTTACAATCATCAGCCGATAATTCGCTACCCACAAGGTTCCTTTCGGAGCTACTCTCAGGCTGTAATATCAAAGGGGGTTTTCGAGGTAGAAATGCAGACCCACATGAATACTAGAGAAAGTATTATTAGCGAACGTGGAGAAGGAAATCAGACAGCCTGATGTAAGCGAGAACTGAACTGTACACTACTTCTTCACACTATGCAATGATAGCGCTTTCACAACAATTAAAAAATTAAGACTGCACCCTGACTCAAGGTCATCAGAATGACTTTCCAGCTCCAGAGCCTTTTCACGATCATCATGAATCATTAGTATTTACAGAAGAGGCCTTGACCAAGCTCAGGAGACACTAAGGCTACACATACAGCGAGCTGGGGTCTGAGTCCCGCGCTCATGTGCCCCCTGTGTCACTGCACCCCATATTCTTCACAGTGATATTACATGACAACGGCATAATTATGATGCATTTTCTACAAGGAGGTGTCATTGGAAACGTTGTGATTTTGCAGAATACAATTATGTTATTTGTGTGCATGTATCATTTTTGTATCTGAAGTTACAAATATTGACTCTGAACCTGTATTTCACATGTAGTCACACCTGGGAAGTAATGGCTGCTATAACTCAGCAAGGAATGCCAGGACCTGTGACCAGATTCCAGCTCGGATACCAGTGGTTTTCCACAAACCGAGTTTGGGACAAAGGGTTCCTGCCATATGCTAAAGCTATATAAGGCAGAGAGTGACTTCACTGGTTGTTCTTCACTCCCCCACAACTGAACACCTTGAGAAGCTCCTAAAGAAAAAAAACTTGGAACCAGGGTGGGAATCCCAAGTGCAACTTGTCCCTTAAGAATCAGCAAGCCTGTTTGTATCAGGCCGGGTGAGAATTTTCTAGTTCATATCCTACCTTTCTAGTATCTTAGGCTTAGTTTGCGTTTTTGTTTATTTACTAGGGGATCTGCTGGGATCTGTTTGCTAGCCCTTATAATCACGAGAAATCTATCTTTCTGTAATTAATAAACTTATTTTATGATTTCATCTAAACCAGTGAGTTTGAAGGAAGTGCTTGGGAATCTTAGCTCAAGGGGCAGGGGCATTTCCTCTCCACACTGAAGTGGAGGTGAACTGGATAATAAATTCATACTGGTCGGCGTTTTGACCAGGGCAGGACGGTACAGCTCTGGGGTCCTTAGCTGAGAAGCTGGTGGTTATTTTGGCTGTAGCCTCTCTATGGTTGGTTCATGCAGTGGCTGGACAGTCTGTGTGTTACTGCAGCTGCACGTGTCCCTACCTGTGTGTACGCTGGTAGAAGTGTAAGACCAGGAGCAGGTCTGCAGCTTGTCACGGTAGCGTGGACAGCAGCAGCAGAGCCATAGCAGAGTACATACACATGGGTTTCAGTGTGTATACATGAGCAGGGGAATCACGCCCCTAGCTCAGTGTAGACGTACTTAATACAGAGCGCTCCCCTCAGATCATACCAGTCCAGAGACCAGCCTGCAAAAGACTAAATTCTCTCAACTACTATTGAAGCCAAGGGGAGCTGAAAGCACTCAGCAACTCCCAGGATCAGACCCTTCATCAGGATGGTTTGCACTCAAGAAACAACGTCAACTCAAAGCTGACCAGCACTTGAGATTCTGTATAGACATGTTTACACCAAACCCAAGAGACATGCAGCCATTCATTTCTTTTCATTCCAGTGGAAAAGGATTTTACACAGATATTTTAGGATGCTGTTCAAATGCAAAACCAGAAACAGTTGCTTTTGGGGGTGGGGTTTTCCACTGAGAGCCTGAAAGCAAAACTGAAGTTTCCACTTTTTAGTTTATATTATCTCAACAAATATTTATTTGCCCAGACTGAGAGAATCACAACAAACAATCAGCATAACAGCAAACAGAAAATTAGATTTTCAACACTACTTCAATTTTAGTAAACCAAGTGCTTTTCTTAACATGGACCAGGAATTCTGATTGGACATATTATTAAGTGGTCAGTGTCCTTTTAAAGAATCAAACTCAGAAATGACTATTTATATGGCAGACCCATATGTAAATAGCACTGTTAGTGAGGAAGAGTGGGCTAGTGGTAATGGTTACTACCCTAGGAATCTGGAGATGTGAAGGAATCCTACCCTAGGAATCTGGAGAGGCGAATTCTCTTCTCTGCCACAGACTTCATGTATGACTCTGGGAGAGACCCCTCTGGTTCTGGTTCTCAGTGGTAACATGGGAATAACACAGGCTGTTGTGAGGATACACACAGTGAGCACCTCACTGTCCTCAGTTACTACGGCAATGGGTGGCCATGTAATACCACAGATATTGCCAGGAACAAGTGACAGTCTAAAGTCCCTTGTGGGTCCAAATGCAGGAGCAGGACCCAAGGGCCTCATCCAGTAAACAGTACCAGGCACAGTGTCCTCAGGGGGCTACTGGTAGCATTTTCAGGATCAGACCCCGAGAAAGAACAGTCCTACAGTTAAGACAAGGGTAACATTTTCAAAAGTACTCGTGACGTACAAGCCTAAGTCCCATTTTCAAAAGTCACCTGGGCATTTGGGGCATGTCTACACAGCAAGCAGGATCCCGCAGCAGCGATCTCGGAGCCCGGGTCTAGTTGTGTAGATGTTTGATACCTGAAGCTTAGGGAGTGGGGTCTTCAGAGCTGCCACGGGATCCTGCTTGCTGTATAGAAGTACTCTAAGTGCCCTATTTCTCACTGAAACTAAGTGAGGGCAGGGGACTAGACTCGATGACCTCTCGAGGTCCCTTCCAGTCCTAGAATCTATGAAAATGGGCCTTTGGCACTTGAAAAGTTAACCCCAAATCAAAATTAATCTAACCCCTCATTTCCATAAAAGGCAGCTCCCACAGAACTTCCCTCTAAGTATCTAAGCAAACTGCTTTAAAAGATGCAAGATTAAAACAAAAAAAATCTTTAGGACTCAGACATTTCATAACTTTTGAGAATGAAAATAAACTGCTATCTTAAAGGGTCACCATCAGTTGAAAACCCCAGCATTTGTCTGAAAGTGCTTTCCCACGGAACAAGCAAAGGCTGGGCTACACACCCAAACTGCTCTGATTGAACTAAATGGGTTTCTAAACAGATTTAGTTAAGTCGGCACAAACCCCTTGCAAGTTAAATTCATATCCGCCTCACAATGTGGACATCCACTTATGAGGAGCTGATTGTGGGTTAGCTTACAATGGAGATGAACTGATTTAGTTCAGCCAGTCGAATTTCTGGGCCAAATGTTACAATAGTGGAAGGATGAGACAACAGCCTCGGCTCCATTCATCAGTGCAGCTTACCCCAGCTCCAAGCAATGACACGCTGCACCAGCTCACATTGGACAGCTTTGCCCATCCATGGGGTTTGCAAGGTACAGCTATAGGGACACGGTAATCAGGACAAAGCCTCTCTCTATTTTTACAGCTTTCACATTGACAGCACCTTGTGCACAGTCAGTTTCACGGTTGCCAGTCTAGTCAGTTTCCCCTGTTGTCTGTGGGGGGTTTGCACACAGCAGTGGGCGAGGGAGGGAGAAACATTTTAAAAAATAGGAACATGTGATTTTAAACCCACACACATTGGCAGGAGGACTTGGGCAGGTGTGAGATCTGAAACTATTACTCATTCTTTTAAAAGTGACTAGCTTTAATTGGTGTCACTTTACACTCTCAGGGTCTAGTTATCTGCTACGAGCACCTGCCAGAGACCAGGGTCCTATCTGAGTGGAGACAGTCGATATCGAAAATGAAAGCAGTGATGTTGAACTGAACATGCACACTCTGCAAGGTGGAATAACATTGACAGATTGTTTGCAAAGCTGGGTGTGCCACGCTGGAGGAGGCTGCGGGTGGAAGACACCCACAGCCCTCTAGGGAGGGGGATACAGAGGAGTACACCAGGGCTTCATGCCCCTGGAGCTGGACAAGCCCTCTCAGAGCCAAGCAGATGGGGTGACGGGAGCGGGGGAAGTGGGAAGAAGATCTCCAGAACACACAGAGGCTGTAAGTGAAGTGTCCACCCAGAGTAATGAGACGTGACCAAACCTGAGGAGCAGTTCAAGCACTAGGCGCAGACAGATCCCCTGAGTCGCAGAGATGTACTTCTCACTAGAGAAAGGAAGAAAGGAAGGGATCAGTTACCTCCATCCAAATCACCAAGGGAACCCCAAGTTACTCCACTCATCATCTCCCTGCCCTCCCAGAGACACCCCCAAGGATCAGACCTCAGACCAGACCAGACCTGACCCCCACCTTCCTGTCTTCCCCCCAGGGGTCAGACCCCCCAGTCACATCCCTGCCCTAATTCTTACCTCCCTCCCCGCAGGGTCAGACCGCCCTGTCACTCCCCTGCCCTCCTACCTACCCTCCCCAGGGGTCAGATCCCCCTGTCACTCCCCTGCCCTCCTACCTACCCTCCCCAGGGGTCAGATCCCCCTGTCACTCCCCTGCCCTCCTACCTACCCTCCCCAGGGGTCAGATCCCCCTGTCACTCCCCTGCCCTCCT